>NW_017670575.1:305774-380279 GCF_001879085.1 Nicotiana attenuata | reverse complement strand
TATATATATATATATATATATATATATATATATATATATATATATATATATATATATATATATATAGTTTGTGTATGGGAGGTTTCGAATGAGTTTTGGGTGCTAATATGAAGATTCTTTTGTTGCTGATTTTCTAGTGCAAAATAATTACAAAAATATTTTTTTTGTCTCTTAAATTTTCAGACTGCCTTTAAAACTTCAAAACATCATATCTTTCTCATTTTAAGGCTGAATTGGGTGATTCAAAAGGCTATATTGGGTGTAATCTCACAAGGGTTATGTTGGGCTTATCAAATATAAGTTTCAGAGTCATTTAGGATCTGATTCAAGCTATAACAGCTGCTAATTTTTTTCTTTATTCCAGATTTATTAACTTTTTCTCACATGGTTTTGGAGCTCGGATTTGGGTGATTTTGGAGTTAATTTTTACCACATAGATTGGGGTAAGTGTTTTTTACTCGTTTTTTTATTATATTCCGTGATTCCATCTTTATTTTTGGCATTTGCTTGATGATTTCAAAAGAGAAATTGGGAGTTTTGTCTAAACTTTCTTAAAGTGAATTTTTGAGTTTTTAACAATGATTCGGAGTCGCAATTGAGTGAAATTAGTATGGTTGGACTCGTAATTGAATGGGTTGTCGGATTTTGTGAGTTTTGCCGGGTTCCGAGGTGCGGGCCTAGGTTTGACTTTTTGATTGACTTTGAGTAAATGTGTAAAGATTCAACCTTAATCTATCGGGTTTGCTTCCTATAGCATTATTTGATGATATTGAGTTGCTTATGGCTAATTTCGGGTTGTTTGGAGGATAATTTGAGCTGGATGGCGCTTCTAGTGTATCGATTTGGCTAAGCGTCTTGCCTAACTTTGTTGAGTGAATTTTTTCTACTAATTGATATTGCTTGCTTCATGCTGGGGTGATGCTTATATGAGGTGACGAGCGTATACGCATGTGCCAGGGTTAATCATGCTTGAGAGTAAATTATACGATTAATTGTTCCTTTTAGAATTATGCGACCTTCTTGCGTCATGTTTTACTTGACTTCTAGATTACTAAGAATATGAAGTTAAATGCTAGAAACCATAATTTAACTTATTATAATTTGATTAAACTTTGACGGACTTTTTCACGACCCAAATTTGCCCTCCGTGAACAGTCGTGACGACACCTAGTCCCTACGACTAGGTAAGCCTAACAAATGCGCAAAAGTAACAATTGCGCAAAGAAAACAATTAAAAACCGAGATAACAAAATGAAACAGTGTTTAAGATGCGCCCGACATATAACAGTACAAGAATCTCAACCTAACACTCCCAAAATCCGGAACCCCATGAATCACAAGCTAAGAGTACATCTAAGGCTCTAACTCCAGAAATGTCTATCAACAAGGAAGATACAGAAGGGCTATACTAGTGCAGAGAATAAAAAGGAACTCCTCGGTCTGCGCACGCAGCATATATACCTCGAAGTCTCAACATAAGCGCCTTGCCTCAAGGGTGATAAGACTAGTACCTATATCTGCACACGCAAAAACATGTGCAGGAACGGCATGAGTACACCACAGCGGTACCCAGTAAGTGCCAAGCCTAACCTCGATCGAGTAGTGACGAGGAAGGTCAGGACCCTACCGGTCATATACAATAATATATAAGGAAAATGAGCAGTAGTAAAGAAATACAGATAATGAGAGAAACTATAACCACAACCAAGGCAAATAATCACAGAAGGTATACAACTCAACATAGAGATAACAACCGGGGGTCTACTAGGATCCCGTCCTGTAGCCCCATAAGTAAATAATCAGTGGATCTCTCAGGTGCTGTCCCGTAGTCCATATCAGTGTGCAGGGGGATCTACCAGAATACCACATCCCTAGTCCCAAATAAACAGACAAGGGGGATCTACCGGGAACAGTCAGTAGTCCCAATGTAAGCACGCAACAACAACACAAGAATAATCAACTCACTTCATTTTAATATCAAAATAGACAGGTAATTCTATCTAGCATGCTGCACAGAGTTCAGATAAGGCAGTATGAGCAAGTAGGCAATTTAGTCATTTAGGCATGCTTTCCTAAGCTAGCAGTAAGCTCAAAGTTCAAGTAGTGTAAACACTGAAGAAAAACACGAAATTATAGATACTTAAAGGAAAAACAGGATTTTCAACCATCAGCACAAGTACGCACTTGTCACCTCACGTACAAGGCATTTCAAATATCACAGTACCAAATCCTAAGGGGAGTTCCCCCCCACAAGGTTAGACAAGCCACTTACCTCGAACCAGCTCAATCAAATCTATACCACGTTCTTGCCACGAGTATCTGACTCCAAATGGCCCAAATCTAATGTGAATAACACTTCAAGTAACTAATTCAACTAATTATTTCTAAGCTAATACGCGAAATTAGGAAAAATGACCAAAACGCCCCCGGGCCCACGTCTCGGAATCGGGTAAAATTATAAATTCGGGATCCTGACACGCTCACGAGTTCAGTCATACCAAAAGTACCAAAATTGGACCTCAAGTGGTCCCTCGAATCACCACTCAAAGCTCTCCAATTAACCAAGTCCTAACCCCCAATTTACCACTAATTTTCCTTCGAATTTCATGCTTACAGTGATAAAAATCACCATAATAATGAGCTTAAGGACCAAAGACCTAACGTCAATGAATCCCTCTGTAAATATCCCTTGAAAATGCTCTCCAAAGCTTCACCCCACATGAAAAATTGAGAGAAATGGTCGACCAAAATCGCGAAGGGTGGAATTTATTGTTTCTGCCCCAGCAAAACCGCACTTGTGGTTAAATAGTCGCACCTGCGGACCCGCACCTATGGTCCGAGGTGCGCACCTGTGAACTTCACTTAAAACACCAGGGCTGCACCTGCGCAATCGCAGGTGCGACTAGGACCTCGCTTCTGCGATCCCAGCCTGCCCCTCTCTTGGGTGCATCTGCGGCTTCCTATCTGCTTCTGCGTGCCCACAACTGCGGTCCCCTAGCCGCAGGTGCGGTAATGACAGCAACAGAACTCCTTCAGCTGCCAAGCTCAACTCAAAATCACCCGTTAACCACCCGAAATCACCCCGAGGCCCCCGGGACCTCAACCACAGGCATGAACAAGTCATATACCACCTTCCAAACTTGTACCAATCCTCAAAATACCTAAAACAACATCGAAATATCGAATTAACCATGGATTCAAGCCTAAAAACTCTAAAGACTTCCGAATTCCGCTTTTGATCAAAAAGTCTACCAAACCTCATCCGAATGACCTGAAACTTTGCGCACACATCCCAAATGACACAATGGACCTACTGCGACTTCCGGAACTCCATTCCGACCCCGATATCAAAATCTCACTACCGAACCGGAAACTTCAAAAATTCAACTTTCTGCATTTCAAGCCCAATTGAGCTACGGACCCCCAAAACACAATCCGAACATGTCCCTAAGCCCGAAATCACCCAACGGAGCTAACAGAACCGACACAATTCCATTTCGAGGCCGTCTTCACGCTGCTATGACTACGGTCCAAATCCTACCATGCTTGTTATTGATATAGATGTTCTATGTGAGGAAGAGTGTAAAGCACGAAGGGTGATGACGTGCCATTTCATATACATTATCATGCGAGGAAGAGTGTAAAATACGAAGGGTGATGACGTGCCATTTCATTTATATTATCATGTGAGGATGAGAGTTTTTTACCTTGAAAATGGTAATGACAATTATATTTGATTTTGTGGTTCTAAAAATACGTAATTTATTTTAATACTAGTTGTTAGGAAATAGATGCTAAGTGTAAATAAAGAGAATAAGGAAAGCAAACCAAAGTTGTCATAAAATCGAGCTTCGAGCTGGACGAAGCAGGGGCTTCGAGGATTGCTTAGGGCAGTTAGTAGTGAGCTTATTGATGAAGAAACAATTATAATGAAGCCTCAAAATATGGCTTTTTGCGGTTAATAATGAGCAATAAATGAAGAACAAAGAATGAACAATGAAAGAGTAAGCAATAAATGTGTAGAACAATTTTATAAGCAAGAGCAGAGAATGTTGTATTGATAATCAATGTATCGTGTAATAATCTGATCCCCTTAAAATATGACAAGGGTCCCCTTTATAAAGGAGGGGGGAATCCTAACATAGTACACGTCTAATAATGATGGGAAAAGGCTATTGGTACATCTGTATAATGGCTTAGTATGGATTGGTACTATTCTTGCAGACCTGGTCAGCTCTAGCCACGTGTTCTTGGGAGCTTTCCCGCCTTTCATTTGTACTACTCTGAGATTAACCTTCGATTTGCTCCCTCGAGGTACGCACCTCGGGTTCATACTTCAAATTCTACTTCGAGCTCCTCGAGGTTGGGCATGGAGTGGCTACAACAACCCCAAAGTCGAACTCTTCTGATTTTGGCCGTAAACATATAGTCCCCGCGTTTCTTAGAATGAAATGATAAGAAATGATCTTGACCCTAATTTTATCAAACCTCTCATGATGACGTCACGTTCGTGACGTAGGCGCTCGAAATGATCGAAACGTCCTGTTGGTTCATTCCCCAAAAGCATTGAATGCACCGCCGGTCCATTTTCCAAAGAACATTGAATGCGCTGTCATTTTCATCACCATTTCTCTATAAATAAAGGATTTCTGAGCCTAATGCTCCATTCATTCTTTCTTCAACAGTCATTAGTCCTTCCCTTTCTCTGTATCCTCTTCTGATCTCTTATTCTTATGGTTCAAACCTATGACCACAAGATCATAAGGCAGCAACCTTATCAGTTATGTCATGGCTCTTTTTCGAAGCCTTTCCCCTCTAAGAGGAATTATGCTGAGTTGTTGTTGTTGTTGTTGTTGTTTGCTCGAATCGATGAGAAGAGGGCATCAGATTCTTTCCGTATCAGAAGTTATATGGACTGTAAACCGCTGCTCATCTCTCTTAACTTCAACCCGGTGTGGCGCTTCATTCCTTTTGCTTTCCATGGAGTATGGTGGCACTATCTACTAACTTTTGCATCCCTCACCGATGCAATGGCTCAAGAAGTGGCTCCATAATAGTAGTGCTGACGAGACCCGTACTCGCCAAGCTTTTCACCAGGCAACAATTTTCTTTGCTTATCAAAAGCTTTTGCTCTTTGATAGACTTTTCTCCATATATTGCTGCTTCGGAGGAGGTTCTTGAAGAAGACGTTCTAAAGATCCATATGGAGTCCCCGAGAAAAGGGTTCTCGAGGATGTTGCCCTCGAGGACAATCCCTCTGATAGTAGATTAGGCCTTTGGCTGTTGTTTTTTGCTTCTTTGTTTCTGTGTAAGGGACCCTCGTGGGCTTTGTAAAGCATCTTTTATTAATACAAGAATGTCTTCATTTTGCCTTTGATTTGTGTTGAATTCTGTTCTGCTTTTGTTTGTGAAAAATCCAAGTGTACGACTCCAACGATTGGTCCGAATATCGGATTCCAAACATAGCAATAATAAAACCTCAGGTTATTAATTTAATTAATACGATGCTTCTTGATGTCCTTGGTTATCACTCGGACTGAGCTTGGATTGATTTGACGCGAACTTAGGTCACCGGGACTTCTGAGCCCGAATTGAGTGAGAGCTGGGTCTTTACTTTTGAAATAAATCTAGCCCTTTTAGGCTTTGTTGGCAGTCCTCAAATGAGAAGTTTCTCGAATCCAAATAACCATTGGATTCAGCAACCGGGTGACCGTTTGTTCGATGATCTGAAAATAAACATAGCCCATAGGCCTTTACAAATAGTCCCCGAGTGAGAGTTTGCTTGAACTCGAGTAGCCCCCAACTGAGCAAAAATTTGCTTAGAACTTAAAATAATGATAGCCCTAAGGCGTTATAGTTAGTCCTTGAGCGAGGACATACTCGACCTCGGGTGGCCCTTGGGCTAACATAATCAAAAGGGCATTTGCTTGAACTTGAGATGAAGGTAGCCCTAAGGCTTTATTAATAGTCCCCGATCGAGAACTGGCTCGAACTCGGGTAGCCCTTGGGCTTAATAGTCGAGCGAGCTTTTCTCGAAGTAAAGATAGCCCTAAGGATTTATGAATAGTCCGCGAGTGAGAACTAGCTCGAACTCGGGTAGCCCTTGGGCTTAATAGTCGAGCGAGCGTTTGCTCAAACTCAAAGTAAAGATAGCCCTGAGGCGTTTTTGAATACTCCCCGAGTGAGAACTGGCTCGAACTCGGGTGGCCTTTGGGCTTCAATAGCCAAGCGAGTGACTACTCGCGCCCAACTCGTAGATTGCCCTAATAATTTCTGACAATCCGATTCTTGATTCTTTGGTCCTGACGTCAAAATCATGACATAAGCGGTTGAAGTGACTGCAGGGTTGCTTTTGTACGATTCCCAAAATCAATAATTGTAGGCGGCAGACGGACGGCCTTTTTGCTTCCTTAGCACGTTCAAACGACCTTTATAAATAGACAAAACCCCATAACTTTGCCGATATTACCCTCTTAGTGCTTCAAAGATTTCATTTAACCTCTGAAACTATTCCTCAAAAGGAATAAGCTTCATCGTCTTCTCGAATGACCAAAGGTAAACCGGTAGTTCCTCCTAGTATCGATGAGTGCTCCCGGGCCTTGTGATGCATCTTCTGATTTCTAGGTCAAAACCCCTCCTCTGTTCCGGGACGATGCGAACCCATATCTCGATATATCAGTTTAATAACTGAAATTGAGAAGGTGAAGGCCGGCTGCCGTTGGGGGGAGGCAGTGCAAGTAGAGATTCCTTCACGAGGAGAAGACATAACCAAGCACAAGGCCGGTTTCCTCAGTGTATACACATATCCTTTCACCTTAGGCCCGGTAGAAGCCGCTTTACCATCGATAGATCCAGTGATCCTCGATTTTTGCAGACAATATCAGGTGACACTTGGACAAATCTATCCATCATTCTGGCGCATTATTTATATGATTAGGTATTTCTCAAACATGGTCGAGGGGATGCCTTTTACCCTCTACCATCTAATTAGACTGTATAGCCCCTGACCTTATCGAGGTGGCCTGATCAAGCTAAAACATCGATCCCGAAGGCCTTTTTTGCTAGCATTGATGAAGACAAGGACCGAGGGTGGATGAGCCGCTTCATCCGAGTCAGGACCTCAGACCTGATCTGCACTGAGAGAATGCCATTCCCCGAGGAACGGAATACGAATAGTAAGTAAACATGTTTTGCTAATCGGACATCTTTTTTGCCTTTGAATTAACTCCTTTCGATAAATTAACTCCTTTCGATGAATTAATTCCTTTCGATGATACAGTTGTCGAGTGGTGCCCCGGTGCCGTCAAGGATCTCCCGGGCTGGGTCCGATGACTCGATTCTATCTGCCCATATGCTAAACGCGTGTGGCGTGATCTGGCTAAGACCCGTTGGGATGTCAAAAACCATGGTGAGTTTTTATTTTTGTCATACTTCAGCCTCCTTATAGAAGATATCTCTCGATAGTACTCTTATCCTCTGTGCCTATGCAGGCCTTGGAGAGGCTGTTTTGATGAGGGAACCCCCGCCTAGGGAAGAAGATACCCCGAAGCTTGCTAAGGAGAAAAAGAGAAAGAAGAAATCACCAGATGAGCCCCCGAAGCCGAAAAAGGCTAAAGTTTAAAAGCCCGAGGCCGATTCAGTGGCAACCGAAAGTCTTTGTGCTAAGGGCGAAAAGAGTGATGACTGCACGCTGGCACTTAGGGGGAGAAGAAGTGTTGTTGCCTCGAAATCTACTAAGCTGGAGGTGACTTAGCCGGAGGCTGCTGGAATAGAGGCCGTCGAGGTGGTCCCGATATGAACTAAGGGAATTGTTAAAGGGAGCTTAGACGAAGACCCCAGGCCGACCAACGACCAAAATACATCAGGTGCCGAGAGGCACCTGGTTGATGAAACCGAAGCCAATGATGAATCCCCTCGAAGGAGGGAGAGGGCCCCTTTTGAACCAGTCGAGGTGATCAACGTAGATGAGCCTCTGCCTGGCCTATCATTCTCTCCTGGGCAAATACAGGATGCCCAAGATATGAAAACTCCCTTCATGGGGGCATCGATTTGTCTGCCAAGATCAAGAGGGTGAAGGCCCTAGAGGAAGGATCCACAAATCTTCTTTCTTACAATGATGGTTCAGCCAGTGATTAGACCAGTGGTTCAGAGGATGATGAAGATGAAGGTGAAGTCCTCGAGGGGGAGGAGGCTGTCGATGTTTCGGGGTCGAGGGCCAGGCCATTGAAGGCATAACTTCCGAGGGAGCTCCGTCTGGTCAAGTAACCCTAGCGGTAGATTAGGTTTTCTTTTTTTCCTTTTTTGTGTAAGGGCTCCAGGCGTGTCGATAACTATTTCGGTGTGTCGGACTTATGATATAAACCCCGCAGGTTTTCATGCTCGATGTGTCGTTGATAATAGTTGACCGTTAGGTGTTCGATCCTCGAGTCAAATTTTGACTCGGGCTCATTGACCCTTAGGTTTTAAACATATTGTCCCTTAGGCTCTTTAGGCTGGCCCTTAGGCTCTTATGCGTTGGCCCTTGGGCTCTTACGCATTGGCCCTTAAGCTCTTTAGGCTGGCCCTTAAGCTCTTATGTATTGGCCCTTCAACTCTTTAGGCTGGCCCTTAGGTTCTTTTTAGATTGGGTCGATGCGACCTCTAATATGGCTATAGTTTTCCCTCATTTTTCTAAAGACTTTTGAAGTTTTGATTATGCCTTGGCATGTTTTATGTTCATCCGACTCTTCGACGGCTCAAACAAGAACCTCGATTATGAGTCGATATGTGACGATAGCTGAGTACCTTGGGAGGCTCGCTCGAAGGTTGAGTTTTCGAAACCTTTTCATCGAAGGCTGATTGTTTTCGAAGCCTTTTTATTGTTCGGAGCTGATATTATCGAAGCTCCTTTGCTTATGCCGAGGGTAGCCTAATTAACCGGTTCTTTTCGAAGCATTTTCAAAGTATTTGGAGGCCTTTATTTTTATGGCGGCAGTCGAACGTCTCCGAGCCGCGTTAATTCAGCTGTAGCCTTTAAGTTCGATCGTAGTCTTTATGTTTGGCCGTAGCCTCTAGTCCCCGTGTGCGGTGACCTTGGCGTCTATATTGAGGGTATGCCTTTTTAAGGGTCTTACAAGTTCGAATATATAGCCTTGGCCTTAATATCAGGGTTATGCCTTTTTAAGGTCTTATAAATTTGAGCATGCCTTGTTTAGGTCTTACAAATTTGATGTTACCTCACTGAGGGCTTACGAGCTCGAAGTTTCCTGATCGAGGTCTTACGAATTCGAGTCTTCGAAGTCTTGATAAGCTGACTGTTGATGATAATCCCCGGGTGTTCGAGAGTTTTTGGCTCTTGGGCTTTTTTTCGTGATAGTAGAGAATTTCTTCGAGGCACGAAGTGTTGATAAGCAAAGAGGCTTCCTCAATTACTTGATATATGCGTACATGTTCCCAATACAACATTTTCCTATCGAGGTCCTCCTAGGAATAGTTCGATTTCTTCTGAGAGGTGATATCCTAGGGTGATGCTCCCAGTATTTGAGGTTGATCGCAGAGAAGCCTTGAATACTTGATGAGTTCTCCTAAGGTAGCATATGGATGTTGCCTCGTTAAAAACCTCGCCGGTAAAACCCGTTCGGGATAAAACCCGATCTAAGGGAAAAAGAGCACAACACATGCTTTAAAACCCAAGGTCTTCGAGTTAGATTCCTTTCAATTGAATACCTGCAATAGGTTAGTATAAAACGTAAATGAAAAGGTAGAGGGTTGTACCTCAGCAATGATAGCGTTTGAGCCTCGATGTGTTTCAATTGCTTCGATGCGTTTCAATTGCTTGCTACGAGGGCGCGACACGGTCCTTTATTCACTCATTGGGGTGTAGCTGAGAATGTCGGTTGCGGTTGCTACTTGGCTGTTCGTTTGTATAAATTCTCCTTCGAGGTGGAGGCCGTCGATGCTGGTTCCATGTTGTGCACCGCAGACATCTCCCTCGCTGCATGCTGCTCCCTGTACACTGCTATTACTCCATCCTTGGTTGGAAATTTCATCATTTGACGAAGGGTTGACGACACTACCCTCATACTGTGTATCCATGGCCTTCCAAGTAAGGCATTGTATCTCATGTCACCTTCGATGACATGGAATTTGGTATCTTGGATTGTACCGGCCACGTTGACCGGGAGGATGATCTCCCCTTTCGTCGTCTCGCTTGCCGTGTTGAATCCATTGAGGACTCGAGAGGCGGGTACGATCTGGTCGAGCAGTCCTAGCTGCTCGACCACCCTCGACCTAATTATGTTGGTCGAGATACATGGATCCATGAGCACACGTTTAATTTGAAATTTATTCAAAAGAAAAGAAATTACCAGTGCGTCATTATGAGGCTGAGACAAGGTCTCGATGTCCTATTCGCTGAATGCGAGAGCATCCTCTAGTATGTAACTCCGAGTTCGCTTTTCCCTGGTGATAGATATTTCCGTTCGTCTGACAATGGGTCCGTGTGGGGCATCGGCCCCTCCAATGATCATGTGGATGACGTGCCGTGGTTCTTCTGGTTCGTTCTTTCTTTTCGCCTCTCTTTCCTGAAAATGGTTTTTAGCTTGGTCGCTGAGGAACTCTCGAAGATGCCCTTCGGTGATCAGACGGGCTACCTCTTCTCAAAGCTATATGCAGTCCTTAGTCCTATGACCGTGAGTGCCGTGATATCGGCATATCAAGTTAGGGTTCCTTTATGAAGGGTCTGATAGTACGGGTTTTGGCCACCTGGTATCTTTGATTCTGCCTATGGCTGATACGATGCCCGAGACATAGACGTTAAAATTTTACTCGGGTGCCTCCACTGGCCTAGCGTGCCTATCCAACCCCGCTTTACTCATGAGTCCCCAGGAATTTCGACCTCGATCTGTCCTTCGATCGCCTCGAGGCACATTATGCTTTGGTGTGTTTCTTCGATTTTCTACATACGGCTGGTATCTTTCCTTGTTTGATCTAGACTCCCTTTCTGTAAACCTTTGTTCCCTTTTTAAGAGCCTGCTAGGATATATTGAGCCCGAGGGGGCTCCTAATTGGTCTTCTTCGACCCTGATCTTCGACTGATACCTATTGTGCACATCCGCCAAGGTCACGACGGGATATTCGATCAAATTTTGTTTAGGTTTCCTTGAAACTAACAAGCTTCGTTCGTTCAAGACCGGTGACAATTCCATTCGCTCCATCTGAAAGCGAGATAAAAATTCCCTTAGCATCTCATTTTCTCATTGTTTGATCTTGAAGGCATCGGACTTCCTGGTGGCGACCTTGATGTCACCAGCGTGTGCCCTCACAAAAGAATCTGCCAACATGACAAATGAATCTATTGAATTCGGGGGCGGGTTATGATACCATATCATAGCCCCCTTCGATAGTGTTTCTCCAAATTTCTTCAACAGGACAGACTCAATTTCGTTATCTTTTAAGTCGTTCCCTTTTACAGAACAAATATAGGCGGTGATGTGCTCATTGGGGTCCGTGGTCCCGTTATACTTCGAGACATCGGGCATTCTGAATTTCTTCGGGATGGGCTTCGGAGCCGCGCTCGGTGGGAATGGTTTTGTATGAACTTCTTGGAATCTACGCCCTTCAGGATCGGAGGTGCGCCCGGGATCTGATCCACCCTCGAGTTATAAGTCTCCACCTTTTTATCGTTGTCCTCTATCTTCTTTTCTCATGATTCAATCCTTTTGGTGAGGTCCTCGAGCATCTTCGTAATAGTGGGGTCTGTTGCTGACCCGTTGTTTCTCGATCTCTTCGGTGCCTGCTCGACTCGAGGAGCCATTTCCGGTGCTAGTATGCTTGGAGTTTTTTGGTGACTTTGTAGTTGAGCAATAGCCACTTGTTGTGCTCGCAACATCTCAAAAATGACTTGAAGACTAACGTCTCTTTCCTCACTGCACACACTTCTGTCAGTAGGAGAGCTTACATTGACATGCACAGCATTCCGTGAGCTCACGTTGATGGGGATTTGTGCTGGTGCCTCCCCTGGGTTTTGCGTTGGTACACTGACATCTACTGGTGCTACCCCTGGGTTTTGCGGTGGTACACCGACGTCTGCACCGTTTTCTCCCTAAAGCCCAATACCGTTGTTTTCGCGTGCATTTGCTGAGTTAGACATTTTGACCTGAAATCAGAGATTCTTGGACAAGAAAAAGTGTGAAGAATAAGTTGTGTTTTCAGAGAACTAGCACCAAAACAATCACTATTATTTTTAGCCCCACGGTGGGCACCAAACTGTTTACCTTGAAAATGGTAATGACAATTATATTTGATTTTGTGGTTATAAAAATACATGATTTATTTTAATACTAATTGTTAGGAAATAGATGCTAAGTGTAAATAAAGAGAATAAGGAAAGCAAACCAAAGTTGTCACAAAATCGAGCCTCGAGCTGGCCGGAGCAGGGGCTTCGAGGCTTGCTTAGGGCAGTTGGTAGTGCGATTATTGATGAAGAAAAAATGATAATGAAGCCTCAAAGATGGCCTTTTGCGGTTAATAATGAGCAATAAATGAAGGACAATGAAAGAGTGAGGAATAAATGCGTCGAACAATTGTTTAAGCAATATCAGAGAATGTTGTATTGTAAATCAATGTATCGTGTAATAATCCGATCCCCTTACAAAATGACAAGATCCCCCTTTATATAGGAGGGGGGAATCCTAACATAGTACACGTCTAATAATGATGGAAAAAGGCTATTGGTACAACTATATAATGGCTTAGTACGGATTGATACTATTCTTGCAAACCTGGTCAGCTCTAGCCACATATTCTTAGGAGCTTTCCCGTCTTTCCATTACGATCATCGATTTGTACTACTCCGAGATTGACCTTTGATGTGTTCCCTCGAGGGACGCACCTCGGGGTCATACTTCAAATTCTACTTCGAGCTCCTCGAGGATGGGCATGGAGTGCTACATAACCCCAAAGTCGAACTCTTCTGATTTTTGTCGTATACAAGAGTAAACGCATGAAGGTTGATGCCATGCTATTTCATTTACATTATCATGTGAGGATGAGAGTAAAAGCACGATGGGTGATGTCGTACCATTTCATTTACTCTTTTCTGTTATGTTCTAGTATTGTTTCATTGCTAGTCTACTGCACATGTTATATTAGTGAGTATCTTTTAACTAAAAAGTCTCTTCACTACTTCACCGAGGTTAGACAAGATACTTACCGGGTACATGGGGTCGGTTGTACTCATACTACACTTCTGCACCTCGGGTGCAGATTTTGGAGCTAGAGTTGTTGTATAAGGTGGGAGCTCGCATCGAAGATGTATCTGCATTTCGGCTATAGCTTCCATTTGTCCTTGGTAGCTTTAGATTTTGCTAATCTATTTATGTAGACTTCGAATAGATGTTGTATTTATTTTATACCAATTTTTTTATGTCTTAGACGCTCATGACTTGTACTACCAGCCCTTGGGATATTATATGGAATCTAGATATATTATTTGTTGATCACTTTTATTTAATTAGAATTGTGTTACCGTTTATTGGCTGACCTAGCGGGTTAGGTAGGTGCCATCACGACTAGTATATTTTGGGTCGTGACGTAATTTAACCAAAGAGTGTTGAAAGAATTATCTCAGTGTATAATGAGCAAAGTGAAAGAATTATTTTAATGGGTAAATAATGGATGTGATATGAGAGAATACATCATTATATAATAGAAGTGTTACATCTCGCATTTTCGTACGTTAAGGTTTCGTCTTCAGTTAATTGACGTAGACTCATGGATGAGATTATCTTGAGATTATAAGTATTTATGCTATTTATAACAAGCGATAAGTAAGTGCCGTGAAAGATAAAGGGTAAACGAATAAAAAAAAATGAGTTTCGTTGAAGGTTGTCGATTGGGATAAACTACGGTATGAGCTATAATGCCAGGTATTTATAGTGCCATACAAGGTACTCCATGACCACGATAGTAGGGTACATAAAGTGTGTTAAGTGAGTAGTATTTTAAGTAAATTGAGATAGTTCCTAATTATGTGAATAATTGGTTAATAATTGGCTTATGGGGGAATTAACAAGTTAATTAAGGATTAGTGGGTGCTTAATTAAGGCTTTGGATAAGCCTTAACGTGGCAGCCCACCCCCCCCCCCCATTTCAAAATTGTGACTATTAAATTATGATTAAGAGGTGGCTCATTTAAGTAGATTATGTGGCTTAGTCATTATATGTGGGGCCCACATCCATATATAATACATCTCAAACTTAACAGTCGTAAATAACCAATGTAAGTCACATAAGTCATTTTAATATGCATAGGCATATATCATATAAGCAATGAAAGATCTTCAACAATTTATAGCAACGCGATCTTCAACAGTTAGTGACTCTCAGGTATGGATCTTCAATAATTCAAACAAAGATTTCATAGAATCTTAAGCAACGTGAGAATTCGCAATTTTAAGGGAGTACGGTGCAATCCTTCTCAAGAATATAATACGAATTTTTCCCTACTCCAAATATGTTAAGGCTAAGCCCTTCCTTTATTTTGGCATGATCTCGTAACAATATGTGTCTGTTGACGAGGCATAAAGAGAAGTTCATACTCCCGAATTTATATCCTAGTCTCATAAGTTACAATATTCTCCTTATCGGAACTTTAGTTTCAATGGTGTATTGTCTTCTTCCAGTCAAGAGAGCAGAGGGTCTATATATATATATATATATACATTATTGCAGTATTTTCACCACCATATAGCTATAATCGGTGGGAAGGTCCCTATTGGGCAACCTCTGATCAGATGGTAAGTTATATACCGAGCCTACTGTGGCCGAGCAGCTATGAGCGAGCCGAGCCTGCTACAGCGGAGTAGTTATACGTTATGATCGGGTCTGATCCTACACTACTATTGAGTAGCGAGGGTGGTGGATGCAATTTTATCCAAACTAGGTCGGGATCGAATTCACAGTGAGTTAATGATTGGAATTAGGTTTATATCTAAGCTAGATGCGGGCTTTAAGTCTAATTACACTTCCACAAGTTTGGGTTTGATTTCTACTTCTAACTTTACTCTAAAGATTGCAATGATTGAAACTTAGGACAATATTTTTGTTGTTGATCTTCAAATGGTTAAAAGAGACTAGGGTCGTGATTTCTACCTAGGTGGATATCCAACGGGTAGCAAGAATCTAAGGCAAGCTTGATTAGTTGGGGTCGTAATATAGCTATCACACCCAGGTACTCACTCTATACCTCTCGGTAGTTTGAGTGATTTTGTCCAACCTGGCTTTCTCAAGTCCAAATGAGTATTCATGCAATTCAAGTGATATTAGCTCAAGTCGGGTATTACTATCTCTAGGTTTAACCCTTTAATTGGGGCTATCAATTTCTTGAGTTCACCTTAATTCCTTGTTAGCCTAGTTTTCCTAGACTTAGTCCCTCTTTCTAAAGTAGAGACTAAGCCATAAAGGCATGAATCAATGTTTGCAACCATTAATTTTATAGTTCTAGCAAGAACTAGGCTAAATATCACTAACCCATTAACATTCAAGCCCTAACGTCAAATACCCATACTATGGTTGGGTCACAACCCTAGCTATGGGTTTAGCTACTCATGGAAACAGAAATTAAAGATGAAATGAAGATGAAATTCATAATACTAGATAAAAGGATGAAAATTTAATGTTAAAAGATGAATTTAGTACAAAATTTCCCAAAAACAGAAAACTCAGCCGTCTCAGGTGCTCCACTAATACCTAGCATAACCTAAAAATGACAAAAAGTTCTATTGATACTAAGCTGAAAATATCTGAAAAAATATCCATACGAAGGTTGTGCGGCCGCACTCTTGCTTTCGTGGCCGCACAATTCCGAGTGCGGTCCGCATTCTTCAATATTGGATCTGGGTTGAGCAGAGCTTTCGCGGACTGCATAATTTCGATCGCGGATGCACAAGGGACTTCCAAGGTTGCAAATTCTGACGCGGGCCGCACTTCTCTCTTTTGCTCAAATTGTAAGCTCTCTGAATCTCAGTCATGGCGGTCCCCCTAATTTCAATCACGGCTGCACAGGGACTTTTGCGGCCGCATATTTTTGGTGTGGTCTGTGCTCATCTTTTAGCCGTAAAATTGCACTCTCTGAATCTCCCTTATGCGGACCGCGTAATTATGCTCGCGGCCGCATCATGGCCGCACAATATTTTTGCGGTCCGCGCTTCAGAACCCTTTTCCCAACCTTGGTTTTTGTTCAACTTTTGACTCCTTTGTGAGTAGATTAAGGTTCCTTTTGCTCATTTTGAACAATTCTTACAAGCAAACATATTTCATTAGTTTTCGGGAATACCTTCAAGCATTTTTGGCCTAAAACACAAGTAAAAGAGAGCAAATAATAGGTTAAAATCCCTACTTATCACGTTTCGAGCCTTATAGTACCGGACATTTATTTTACTTACTATATTGAGAGAGTTGAGTCAGTATCAGCAGGTAAGAATATCTCCAAATCATCTTTGACTCCTAGTTTCTTTCAGTTATTATATTATCAGTTCAGTTTGAGCTTTCAGTTATTTTATTGCCTTACATACTTGGTACATTATTTCGTACTAACGTCCCTATTTCTGGGGACACTGTATTTCATGCGTGCAGGTTCAGACAGACAGACGGGTAGACCTCCTTAGTAGGTGTTGCCCTAGTTCAGCTTTATCGGTAAGCTC
This sequence comes from Nicotiana attenuata, assembly GCF_001879085.1. Classification (NCBI taxonomy): domain Eukaryota; kingdom Viridiplantae; phylum Streptophyta; class Magnoliopsida; order Solanales; family Solanaceae; genus Nicotiana; species Nicotiana attenuata. The sequence continues at coordinate 363,597 of NW_017670575.1, read as the reverse complement.
TACGTCCTTCGCAGTTCCCGAGTCTAGAGTTTTTTATACGTCATGTATATATATGTATATAGGCTATGGGTAGGTCGGGGCCCTGTTTCGATCACCGTACATCCATCAGTAGAGTCTTGTAGACATATCCTGTTAGTTAGTGAAGTATGTTGGGCTTGTAGGTCTTGTATGTATATTTCGTTGGTTGTTAGCTGAAGTAGTTATGACGGCCTTGTCGGCCCAGCTTTATATTGATGTTTAGTCAGCGCTAGTTTCCGTTCAGTTTTATATTTTGCCTCACATATTGTCCTAGAATGTGGCCCCATGGCCAAAGTATGGAATTATATGTTCAGAGTCCCTTAGTCGCAAGTTGGTACGCAAGGATAGGTGAGGCTCCAGGAGCCGGTCTCTCCCCCCAGGTTCGGGGCGTGACAAGAAGCACTTATGATGAAAGACGAGTAATAATATAGTGAATAACCGAAGACCACTTTAATATACTAATTGTGCGGGTCAAGACCAAACAAACATGAAGTCTAAAGATTTAAAACATGATAACTGATCGTGGCCGTCTCAACACTACACAATGGTAGGAAGAGTGGGTAGCAATAACTAATACCCGAATAGTGGATCGGGGTCGAATTTCCACAGGGAGCTTGGAATGGAGTTGTATTGCCTGTTTAGCCTAGAATTGCGTTTGTACTTCTAATTGAACTCCTAACATTTTTGGGGGGTTTTTGTATTTAAAACTACTATTGTAAACTAAGGATTGAAGCTAAATTATGCTGAGGAAATATTGCTAAGTTGTGCTTAATATAGGAAAAAGGCACTAGGGTCGTGACACTACCTAGGTGGCTAGCTAACGGGTAGAAGCTACTAAGGGGAGATTGATAAATCTGGGTTTGTTGCTATAGCCGTTGCACAATGGCTATAGCCCTTCTGTGACGACCCGGCCCGTCGTCTCATGTGTTACCGCTCCGTTTCCCCCATTTTATGCTTCTTCATGTTTCTTTATCGGTATGTGGTGTGTTAGAATTGATTTGGATTGGTTCTGATAAGATATGAGACACTTAGTCTCTTTAAGGAAGGCTTAAGTTGGAAAAGTCAATCGAATGTTGCCTATTGAGTTAGAGGGCTTGGATGTGATTTCCGGTAATTAGGTTAGCTTCGGGGGATGAATTGTGACTTAGGAGTGTTATCGGAATTGATTTTGGAGGTCCGATGTAGAATTAGTCTTGAATTGGCGAAGTTAGTATTTTGGCGAATTCCGGTTGATGGGTGAGATTTTGATCCGAGGGTCGGAATGGAATTCCAAGAGTTGCTGTAGCTTCGTTATGTGATTTGTGATGTGTGTGCAAAATTTCAGGTCATTCAGACGTCGTTTGGTCGGGTTATTGATCGAAAGTGCATTTCGGAGGTTTTGAGAAACTTAGGCTTGAATTCGATGAGTTTCGAGTAATTTGATGTTGTTTGAGGTGTTTTGATGATTGGAACAAATTTGAATGATGTTATGGGATATGTTGGCATGTTTGGTTGAGGTCCCGAGGGCCTCGGGTGAGTTTCGGATGGTCAATCGGACCACTTTATGCCTTAAAAGATAGCAGAAAATTTGCAGAGAACTTTTGTTCTATGCGATCGCAGAGGGAGTCATGCGATCGCATAGAAGGATTTGAAGGGGTGTTGAATTTGTTCAATGCGATCGCGTATAGCTGGTTGCGATCGCACAGTGTTGGATGTTGATGCATTGCGATCGCAGAGCATGTTTTGCGATCGCATAGGGTATTTTTGAGGGCTGGAAAATTTGTGCTATGCGATCACAATAGCAAGGGCTGCGATCTCATAGGGTTAGTCAGTGGCCTGGGCAGGATGTTTTATAAACATTTCATCCGCGATTTTTAGCCATTTTTCCCCCATGTTGATCATTTTGAGAGCTTCTTGGTGGAGATTAAAGAGGGATTCAAGGGGAATCGATTGAAGGTAAGATTTTTGAACTTAAAACTCGTTTTTATTGTGAAATCCACTAGAGATTCATGAAAATTAAGCCAAAAGTGGAAGAACTAGGGCTTGAGTTTTGGGATTTTTTAAATTGGAAATTGAAGGGCCATTTGAGGTCGGATTTGGGAGTTCTTGGTATGTATGAACTCGTGACGAGATGAGGAATCCATTGATGTGAATTTTGTAATTTTTCGAGAAGTGGGCCCGGGGCACGGGTTTTGCTAGTTTCAAGATTTTTGCTATTTTTCGATTGTTTTTGATTGGGTATTGTTCCCTTAGCATATTGTGATGTATTCGCTCTGATTTTGGATAGATTCGACGCGCGTGGAGGCCGATTTGAGGGGCAAAGGCGGCGCGAGCTAGAGATTTCACCGGTTCGAGGTGAGCAATGATTGTAAATGATAGTTTGAGGGTTTGAAACCCCGGATTTGCACATCACAGTGCTGTATTGAGGTGACTTGCACGCCGGATAGCGAGAGTGGGTAGAGCACCGTTGGGGATTGTGACTTGGTCCGTCCCGATTGATGAAATTACTACGTATTTGACTGAAACTACTTGTTATCATCATAATTTGGGTTGATTGCCATGTTTGGGCTTCGTGCCAACTATGTGAATCCTTCAGGGATTGATATTACTGTTTTCGCATTACTTTGCATATTATTTGATCTCGGTCCAGGGTTTTAACACTGTTTTGCAAACTCAGCCATTTTTCTAAGATTTGAAAATTTAAACAATATTTTATTGACGTTTTGAGCTGAGAACCATTATTTTGATATTGCCTAAGTGGCTTATGTGCATTACTAGACTGAGCATGGATCGGGCTGCGCGCCGCAGCAGTGTTATAGTGATTTCTGGATATATGGATGGCTCGGGCTGCATGCCGCAGCGGTATTGTATTGATATTGAGGCCGAGGGCCTGGTTGGTGCCACGAGATGGCTTGATTATTTGCGCTTGGGCTGTAGGAGCCCCTCCGGACTCTGTACACACCTCCAGTAAGCATCGTCGACGTTAAATATGGACGGCTCGGGCTGCACGCCGCAGCGGTCATATGCATTGCATTGCACTCATGCATTGGTTCCTATTTGTATTATGTGTCATGACATTCACCACTCGCATTTCATTGGCTTCTATGCTACTTCTTGCACTGCTTACCTGATACCCTGGTGTTATTTGTTGATGGAGTGTTGTGCCCGAGGGGCTGACTTATGTGCTGACTTGCACTATCTGTTTCGCATTCATTTTCTTAACTGTTGAAAAAGACATTTTCAAAAGAGGTTTTAACTGAGCCCAGATAGATTTTCTAAAGGATTTCACGGTTTTACTGTTTTCTCAAAGGGTAGCACTGTTCTATATAGCATGATGGAGTGCCTTTCGTGATTTCTTGTTGTTCAGTTATTATTTACCTTTATTACTCACGGAGTTGGAGTACTCACTTTACTCCCTGCACCTCGCGTGCAGATGCAGGTATTGGTTACCCGGTAGCGGGTTTGAGCTGGTTGAGGATTCGCTATCGTAGCTGAGCAAGGTGACCGCCGGCGTTCACGGCACCGGACTTCGACTTTGGATTCTAAACTTTATTCTGTATATTATTGACCCTGTGGTCGTGTTCAGACTTCCTTAGATGCTCGTGACTTGTGACATCCCGGTCGGGCTGTGTTGGGATATATATCAATTGTTATTGTCATTAAGTTGTATTTATCTAATCATTTATGTTTAAAATTTTTTGAAAGAGGCGTGGTTGTTCTGTTGGCTGGCCTTGTCTTCACGAGAGGCGCCATCACGACCGGGTTGGGAATTGGGTCGTGACAAGTTGGTATCAGAGCCTAGGTTACTAGGTTTTACGAGTCATGAGCAGGTTTAGTAGAGTTACTAGGTCTTATCAGAGACGTCTGTATTTATCCTCGAGAGGCTGCAGAACCTTTAGGAAAACTTCAAATTCTTGGAATTCTTATCGTGCGTACTTGATTCAGCTTGTGATATAACTCTTGAAATTCCTTCCACACGTCTGTATGCGCACGTGAGCGCTCAGTATTATATGTGCCTCGATGGCTTGCGATTCCCCGATCAAGGGGCGAGATGTGATCTTCGTGAGTATGTTGGGCCAGTCTGGAGGACTTGAGGCCGGATCTTTGCCTATGGCTTGAGCACCGAGGTGCTGATTGTTTGAGCAAGTGTTTTGAACTTATATTTTTAGTATTGTCCCTATTAGCCGGAATAGCGGTTGAATATCCATGTGATGAGTATGCTAGTACTGCGAGATATATCTATATGACTTGATAGTGACGAAGAAGTCTGCTGGATAATAGATGAACGGATAAGTGTTCGATTCCTATTGTGATTTGTGTGTAGCCCAAATTATAGGCGTGTGAAGAATATTTTCGTGTCTCCTAGTTGGAAAGTAAAGTGCAATACATGTGGCGGTATGAGTTCAGACTCAGGAAGACTAATTGATTGGGTTATGTGTATGATGGTGGAAGGTGTGCTGAAATACTACATTGAGGCGAAGCAGGTGGGTTATCTCCTCCGGAGTGTTCTTGAGTTGTATGATCCTTATGTGTCCGCTAGAAGATTCCATGTGTAATTGAAAGGTACATGTTGTAATTTGAGAATTTGGGGCGCTTAAAAGAGTGGACTCAGTGATGTGGGAATGAATGTGAGATTTGTAGAGGATTACAGTACTGGATGATCTGTGTTATCACAAGCTTGTGCATGATTTGAGTTCAATCTCGCTATGGCATTGTGGCATCATTAGAGTAAAAGTGTTATGAGTTGTTGAGTGTGTCCTGATATATGGCTTCGAGCCAAGTTGGGGAGGCTGCTGTTAATTAGCTGATTGCACGATTATGTGCTATCTTGGTTTCGTTTCGAGATATGGTGGCGAGTTAGTTCTAGTTACACAGATTGAGCCGAGGATGGCAGGGGTGAAGCAAAATTTCGACAAAGGTTATATTATGTTCCATAGGGTATGAGAATTACGGAATGTCTAGAGTTGTTGTTGGTAGAGGATGCTCGGTGCATAGAGCAGCAAGTGCTTGGTTGTATTGGGATGAGAGTCTCATTTTACGGTATCGGAGTGCCAATAAAGCACGAGTGGTTCTGTTCGTTAAATCAGGTAAATTGCAGATGAATAAGAGTGAATGACTCTCGAGAATGGTTTTAATGTGTTCAAGAATATACATGTAACACTCAGGTGTTTTAAGGTGGTGCATGTGACTAAAGACAGTGTTTCTATAGAAAATGTCAAGACTTGTGGTATTTTGATGTTGATCATGGGATCCTATGTGTCGGTACCTGGAAAGTAAAGGAAGCGAATTTAGACTCGCAAAAAGTTCTTCAGAGTAAAGCATTCGGGAGTGTGGTATTTTTGGGAAACAATTGAGAGAGTATTCAGTGGCCTATGGGTCTTAGACAGTGTGGTCTTATGTTCGAGTCTCGTGTGATAAGCTTTGATTGAGGCATTGTGATACTACAGCGAGGGAGAAATATCAAGTGGATGATGAATCAAAAAGGGAAATTAGATAGATGGAATAGTTTGATAGTAGACCGAATCGGTATGGTAAGGATGTGATTAATTCTTCGTATGTGTTCGAGGTAATGGGCTTTTACAGGTATTGTGCAGCAAGGCTCTTGAGTTCTGACAGCTTGCTTAGCTTGGTTCGGGTAGAAGGATTCAGTCCTGGCAGTTTAGCTTGTGCAATGGAATTGGGGGAGAGTTCTCGATAAGTTTTACCGTGGTTTAGAGACGTATAAATTGCCTATGGGCATGCGAAGCATGGAATGTGTAATGATTTCTCTTCTTGATGGGATTGATGGAGAGTTCTTGACTAGTGGAGTACGTAGATATTTGTGGTTAGGAAGGGAGATGGAGTTCTCATGTTATACTAGTGTGGTATGGTATATGCGATATGTGGTGGAGGATTGGGATTTGTGTGTGTAAGGTTACGGTTCTGTTCATAATGGAAAGTCATTAAATTCTTAAGCAGCACGGGCAGCTGCAGGTGATTAAAGAATCGATCTTCAAATGATTAAGGAAAATGGTATTGTCAACCATAGTGATTCGATGGGGGTATATGTTCCAGTAAAAGGGCAATGTGATGTAAACTGATAATACTTCGGTAGTGTTGCGGCATTTGGGATCGACTGTTGATATCCGAGTTTGTTTGATGGCATAGGGGAATTTTAGAATATCTTTCGTGGAATGATTGGGTACTCGAGGTGTAATATGTATTCATATGGCGGAATTTGGGATTAGGTACAGTGATTCGTGTGCTATATGGAGTTGGAGACTGGGAGTTCTCAGGTACAGACTATGTAGTGGTTGTGGATCGTGTGTATTGGTACCGTTAGCGGCTATTGGGATTTGGAGGCTCGAGTGGATCTTTCTTTGCTTGGTATATTAGATTTTGGATATGATATTGGGGTGTAGACTGGCTGTCTCAGTGTTGGGTTGTTCTAGACTATTGTGCTATGGGCTATGCCGGAAAATGCCACAGGTTGCGTGGCGAGGTGCATCAGATTTCTTTCTAGCAGAGTGGTTTGTATTCCAAAGACCAGCGGACGGCTGGGAAGGACTGTTTTCTTAAGTGGGCCTTCGTGATGGATGTCAGTGCAGAGGTTTCTACCATTGATTCAGTTGCGGTGTTGAGAGACTTTTCGGATGCGTTTCTTATGGTCGGGCATGTCGTCGGACGAGGTTGTGGATTTCGGTGTTGATTTGGTGTCGGGCACCGTATCGTACGGCTCCGGCAGGAATTGTGGCAGTGGAAGGAGCAATTTCATGCCTTCTTGGTATTGAGTTCGTTGGCAGACCGATGTGGCTACCTATTTAGCTTGAGTTAGCTTGGTTGGTCCCAAGTTGTATTGTTGAGGGATAGGTTGATTCGATTGTTATTGAACTTGTTAGTAATCTGGGGAGATCTATGAGTTGCTTTTCTGTGCTGTGAGACGTTATGATTTGTTGGATATGGGCACATGTGGTGCGGTTCTATTGGGGATTCATAGAGAAAGTCGAGCAGGAAGAGTAATTGGGTGTTGATCGGTAAATGGAGTATCGGTTATGACCTATCGGGTTGCGTGTCATATGTTATTTGTTTCACCGTGGATGTAATGAACTGCCTTGACATCAAAATGTGCGTGGCTGTCGATTTTGAGCAAAGTGATTTGAGGTGTTTCATGTGTAACAGTGTTTGGATAGGATCGCGCGTGATAGCGAGGCTACGTGGGGGTATGACCCTTCGAGGTAGATTCAGGTATTCTATTTCTATGATGTGAGACGGGGTCTCAGCCCTGTGTTGTAATGGTACTGATGAGCTTGAGGTATATCTCTTTCGTTTGAGTCATTTGTCATGATTTGAGTGTGTTCAGACCGTTTTTATTGGTGTGTGTATTATGCAAGTTGTGGCTTAGGCCTGTATTAAGGTGTCATATCACCAGAGTGGTGTGTTGGATTCGAGGCGTTGGAGTCATTAATGGATAAGAACAAATTTGGTTTTAGTTTGTTAGACGGATAATATCGAGGTTCGGCCCGGAAATCTGTTGTGGTATTAGTCAAAGGGAAGTGGCTTCGTGAATGGTTGATCTGAGAAATGGTTACGGTTTATCGCGTGTTTTATTTATCGTTGGCAGTATATGAAAGTGTTGGAATAAGACTTTAGCTAATAAGAGGTTTTCTATCGGTATTTGGTTATTGTGGGCAACTTCTGTGAATAGAGGCTATCGTTTCGAGTGTTTGGATTATGTGGTATATCGGATGGTCTCACCTGAGGTTGCAGGTATGGGTTATTACATCTGGTTCGGGTTTATTCTGAATATAGACGTGAGGTTCTGATCTTGTGTATGATTTCGAAAAGTGCAATGTGGTTCTACGGTTTGTGGTCTAGATGGGTTGTGAGATTTCAGCTATATTGTGTTATCGGACCTACGCGAGATAGGGTGACGTGGGATCACCCCGGGTATATGCTTGGTAAGGTTATTCGGCTACTGGTTGGCTTCTAGGACAACCCTGGGTATGTTCGAGGACGAGCGTTGGTTTAAGTTGGGGAGGATGTGACGACCCGGCCTGTCGTCTCATGTGTTACCGCTCCGTTCCGCCATTTTATGCTTCTTCATGTTTCGTTATCGGTATGTGGTGTGTTAGAATTGATTTGGATTGGTTCAGATAAGAAATGAGACACTTAGTCTCTTTAAGGAAGGCTTAAGTTGGAAAAGTCAACCGAATGTTGACTATTGAGTTAGAGGGCTCGGATGTGATTTCCGGTGATTCGGTTAGCTTCGGGGGATGAATTGTGACTTAGGAGTGTGATCGGAATTGATTTTGGAGGTCCGATGTAGAATTAGGCTTGAATTGGCGAAGTTAGTTTTTTGGCGAATTCCGATTGATGGGTGAGATTTTGATCCGAGGGTCGGAATGGAATTCCGAGAGTTGCTGTAGCTTCGTTATGTGATTTATGATGTGTGTGAAAAATTTCAGGTCATTCGGACGTCGTTTGGTCGGGTTTTTGATCGAAAGTGCATTTCGGAGGTTTTGAGAAACTTAGGCTTGAATTCGATGAGTTTCGAGTAATTTGATGTTGTTTGAGGTGTTTTGATGGTTGGAACAAGTTTGAATGATGTTATGGGATATGTTGGCATGTTTGGTTGAGGTCCCGAGGGCCTCGGGTTAGTTTCGGATGGTCAATCGGACCACTTTATGCCTTAAAAGATAGCAGAAAATTTGCAGAGAACTTTTGTTCTATGCGATCGCAGAGGGAGTCATGTGATCGCATAGAAGGATTTGAAGGGGTGTTGAATTTGTTCAATGCGATCGCGTATAGCTGGTTGCGATCGCACAGTGTTGGATGTTGATGCATTGCGATCGCAGAGCATGTTTTGCGATCGCATAGGGTATTTTTGAGGGCTGGAAAATTTGTGCTATGCGATCACAATAGCAAGGGCTGCGATCGCATAGGGTTAGTCAGTGGCCTGGGCAGAATGTTTTATATCATTTCATCCGCGATTTTGGGGCTCATTTACTCCATTGTTGATCTTTTTGGGAGCTTTTTGAAGGAAATTGAAGAGGGAATCAAGGAGAATCGATTGGAGGTAAGATTTTTGAACTTAAAACTCGTTTTTATTGTGAAATCCACCTAGAAATTCATGGAATTAAGCCAAAAGTGGAAGAACTAGGGCTTGAGTTTTGGGATTTTTAAATTGGAATTTGAAGGGCCATTTGAGGTCGGATTTGGGAGTTCTTGGTATGTATGAACTCGTGACGAGATGAGGAATCCATTGATGTGAATTTTGTAATTTTTCGAGAAGTGGGCCCGGGGCACGGGTTTTGCTAGTTTCGAGATTTTTGCTATTTTTCGATTGTTTTCGATTGGGTATTGTTCCCTTAGCATATTGTGATGTATTCGCTCTGATTTTGGATAGATTCGACGCGCGTGGAGGCCGATTTGAGGGGCAAAGGCGGCGCGAGCTAGAGATTTCACCGGTTCGAGGTGAGTAATGATTGTAAATGATAGTCTGAGGGTTTGAAACCCCGAATTTGCACATCACAGTGTTGTATTGAGGTGACTTGCACGCCGGATAGCGACCGTGGGGTAGAGCACCGTTGGGGATTGTGACTTGGTCCGTCCCGATTGATGAAATTACTACGTATTTGACTGAAACTACTTGTTATCATCATAATTTGGGTTGATTGCCATGTCTGGGCTTCGTGCCAACTATGTGAATCCTTCAGGGATTGATATCACTGTTTTCGCATTACTTTGCATATTATTTGATCTCGGTCCAGGGTTTTAATAGTGTTTTGCAAACTCAGCCATTTTTCTAAGATTTGAAAATTTAAACAATATTTTATTGACGTTTTGAGCTGAGAACCATTATTTTGATATTGCCCAAGTGGCTTATGTGCATTTCTGGACTGAGCATGGATCGGGCTGCGCATCGCAGCAGTGTTATAGTGATTTCTGGATATATGGATGGCTCGGGCTGCGTGCCGCAGCGGTATTGTATTGATATTGAGGCCGAGGGCCTGGTTGTTGCCACGAGATGGCTTGATTATTTGCGCTTGGGCTGTAGGAGCCCCTCCGGAGTCTGTACACACCCTAGTGAGCGACGTCGACGTTAAATATGGATGGGTCGGGCTGCACGCCGCAGCGGTCATATGCATTGCATTGCACTCGTGCATTGGTTCCTATTTGTATTACGTGTCATGACATTCAGCACTCGCATTTCATTGGCTTCTATGCTACTTCTTGCACTGCTTACCTGATACCCTGGTGTTATTTGTTGATGGAGTCTCTGTAACCGGTCCTGCTATCTTTTCTGCCTTNCTTACCTGATACCCTGGTGTTATTTGTTGATGGAGTGTTGTGCCCGAGGGGCTGACTTATGTGCTGACTTGCACTATCTGTTTCACATTCATTTACTTAACTGCTGAAAAAGACATTTTCAAAAGAGGTTTTAACTGATCCCAGATAGATTTTCTAAAGGATTTAACGGTTTTACTGTTTTCTCAAAGGGTAGCACTGTTCTATATAGCATGATGGAGTGCCTTTCGTGATTTCTTGCTGCTCAGTTATTATTTACCTTTATTACTCACTGAGTTGGAGTACTCACTTTACTCCCCGCACCTCGCGTGCAGATGCAGGTATTGGTTACCCGGTAGCGGGTTTGAGCTGGTTGAGGATTTGCTATCATAGCTGAGCAAGGTGACCACCGGCATTCGCGGCACCGGACTTCGTCTTTTGATTCTAAACTTTATTCTGTATATTATTGACCCTGTGGTCGTGTTCAGACTTCCTTAGATGCTCGTGACTTGTGACACCCCGGTCGGGCTGTGTTGGGTCGTATATATATCAATTGTTATTGTCATTAAGTTGTATTTATCTAATCATTTATGTTTAAAATTTTTTGAAAGAGGCGTTGTTGTTCTGTTGGCTGGCCTTGTCTTCACGAGAGGCGTCATCACGACCGGGTTGGGAATTGGGTCGTGACACCTTCGACTCAAGATCCTATAGGACTTTTGGGAGATCAATTGTGAGGGCTTTTGGGTAAGGGTAGGACATGTTTTGTTCAAATGGGTTCAACCTTCCCTTAAACACTTTCTTTGATTCATTTTGTCACACTTTCTTGACTCAATTGAGTAATTCACTTCTTTTCAAGGGCTAGAGAGACATATTCTCACTCTTTCTTAGGCAATTAAAATCATTTCTCCTTTTTCTACTTTTGTTTCCGCACCTTTTCACTTTTGTTTTTCTTGACCCCTTTTTATTCTTTTTCACCTTGTTCTTTCTTTTTTTCTTTTTCTTTTTCTCTTTTTCATTGCCTTGACTTTCTCCTTTTGCTTTAGTACCTTTTTCCCTTTTTGTTTTCCTTCTTGTCTCTCCCCCCAAACTTTGACTTTGCCATTGCTCAAGGGAAGTGTGGGTGCCAAGAGAGGGTAAAAACGTGTATAGGCTTGTAACATTGGTTCATGAAAGAAGAAGGTTTAAGGCTCAAAAGGGTTAACTAGGGATCATTTTGTTGGTGGGCCATGGAATTCTTCATTTTACAATCGGATCAAGGAGAGCCTATAGTCATTTCTCAAGTCAAACTTCACCTATGATTTCGCCTCAACAAACACTATGGGCAAGTTCTAGGCCATTGGCTTGGGACTTGGACTAAAAATTCTATTCCTCACCACACATTCTAGGGGATTGCTAAGATATTGAGTCGAGGGCCCACAACGACCTTAGTCATGATTCAAGCGCACAATGGTCCAAAAAGACCACATGATGATTGTTTGGTCAACACAAGAGTCTCAAGGCCACGACTTTCACCATCCTAAACACAACATTATGTCTTTGATCATGGGATCAAAGGCAAATGTGTTAGGCCCAAGTGATGCTTTGCTTGAGGTACCCTTAACTATGAAATATCAAAAACAAAAGAAAAATCAAAGAAACAGACTCAAACCCTTAAGAAGTGTTACACCCCGTGTTTTCGTACGTAAATCATAAGTCAATTAATGTAAGCACAAAAAGGGAATCATCTTTTAAAAGTTTACAAAGTTAGTTCATCATGTTAACATGGAGGTTACAAATATTTAAGATCATTAGTACCAAGTAGCAAGAGGGTTTGAAGGCTTAGAAGCTAACGAATTGAAGAAAATAAGTTTCGCCGAAAGTCGACAAGTTGGAATGTTTTACCATGTACTTTTGGGGTGATACTAGGGTTATTAACATTATAAGGAGATTATATTATGAGTTATTTTAGTCGTACGATAGTTGGTGTTATGTTTTGAAGTCAAGCGAGTTGTGGAACAAAAGTTGGAAAAAGGTCATCACAAGTTCCATTCATAAATGTGCGGAAAATTAGGTCAAATGTAACTGAGCTTTTCTCCCAACATACTTGGAATTAGGGGATGATATACCTATCAAATTAAGATCTATGAGTGTAGTTTCTAATGCAATAAACCGTTTGTTGATACGATATTGGAGTAGAGAGATATTTGCATTTTCGCGAGACAGCGCAGACTGGTAGGTGACAAGTAGGTGCATCACCTACTTGCCAAAAGGAGAGGTCTCAATTATACCTCCTAAAGTTGGCCAAGAGGGGAAATTTAAAGGTTTATAAACTCAATTATTTCACCCATCTTCGAGACTTTGTAAACCTAATTGAACCCCTGCAACTCCTCCCCAAAAATCCCACACAAACCCTAGGGTATTCCGGGTGTTACGACGCGATTCTAGTGCTGAAAAGTCCGGACAGCATGCTAGTTTCTCTTTCTCCTTCTTGTATCCGTGTTGAGGAACTTATTTTTGATGAAAAAGGACCAGGTTTCGTGGGTGATACTCAGTACTGGGTAAGTTTATGCTTCTCCTTCCATTATCTATGCGTTTGCGAGTTGCAACTCGATCGTAAAGAATAGACCTAGCTAGTTTCGGATGAATGGTATGTTGTTTGATCTTGTGCAATGGTTGGCTGGTTGTGAGCTTATTTTTAAGTTAAATTCATGGATGGTTTATTGGATAAGAGGTGTAATGATGTACTTTTGGTTGTATTTCTCAATTTGAAAGAAAAGACAAGTCGAAACGTGTTTAAGTAAACCGAAAAATTATGTTTGAGTTGATGAACTTGTGGGACCGTTTTTGGGCTGTTTCGTGTTGGTATTGGGTTGTCTCTTTTACTATTGTTTTAATGGAGTTGAGAGGAGGAAGGGTGTGGAGAAACACCACATAATGGCAAGGTTGTTTGTTGGTCGTTCATCGTAAAATTTTCGGATTGTTTGACACTATTATGGTTGTCGTGTCGTGTATGAAGTGATAGGGGTATGTTGGGCTGTTTGTGATTGTTTTGACTAATGTGAAGTCATATATATAGGGGAGGTGCTGTCCATTTCATTGTAAAATAGATTGTGGTCGATACATAATAGTTACGACGCTTAAACGATAACGAGAGTGTCATTTCTCTTATTGTAGACTAAGGAGCCGTGAAATTGCATAGCTTGAGGTTGGGAAGAATATACAAGGTATGTTAAGGCACTTCCTTCGTTCTTTTGGCATGGTCTAAAGTAACATGAACATAAACGGTACGCTAATTCATAATGGATCTACTCCTAGAAACTAAGGTTGTCCATGTTGTTCTTTCCTTATAAAGTTATTCTAAACAAGTGTGTTTGATCCTTAAATCCTACTAAGGTTCATATTGATGGTAGGGATGTCCATAATGTTCTTAGGTCACTCCAAAAGGTTTAGAACTTGATTCCATGAGTCGAGCATGCATTATATATATGTATCTATTTTACTCTATCGAGCCGCACTATAGTCGGCCGGGTACGGCACCTATTGTGCAACCACTGATCAGTTGGGTTTACCGAGCTCCACGTGGCCGGGTACGATTCTACCGAGCCTTATGATGGCCGGGTACGTTTTTACCGAGTCCTCTTTGAGGCCGAGTACGATATGATGATGATGATGATGCCCATAGAGGCGTATGTTTTTTTAAAAAGTTTATGTATATATATATGTATTATGCATTTCATGTCAGTAGCCCCCAGAGGCACTCAGATGTTACAGGTTGTATCTCCTCTATCTCTCTTTACATTATTGTTCTTAGTTATGTTTTCCTGCCTTAAATACTCGGTACTTTATTCGTACTGACGTCCCTTTTGCATGGGGACGCTGCGTTTCATGCCCGCAGGTCCCGATAGATAGGTTGACATTCCTCCAAGTAGGCTATCAATTCAGCGGAAGGTGTTGGTGCACTCCATTTGCTTCGGAGTTGCCTATTTGGTCAGTATGCTTTGGATATGTGTTGATTGGTATGGCGGGGCCCTGTCCCGACCTTTATGATATTAGGTACTCTTAGAGGCTTGTAGACAGATGTCAGGTGTATGGATACTTGTATGGCCTTTTCGGCTTATGTTTTGAGTTTACAAATGGTCATGTCGGCCTTATAGGCCCGTATGTCACATGTATAAGTTTGCATATCATGTTGGGTCGTCATATGTTGAGTATTCCCCTATGTTTCATTCTTGTTATCTCATGACGAGTTTTCTAGCTCATTTACCATGATAGTGTGATAAGAAAGATGTTATGTTGGTACTCGGTTGAGTAAGGCACCGGGTGCTCGTCGTGGCCCATCCGGTTTGGGTCGTGACAAGAAGGTAGTCACTCCATCTATCATCAGGAAGAGCCACCCGTTTCGCACTATACTCTACCTTGGAAAGAACCGTGGCATTAAGAAAACCAAGGGCTTATTGAAAATGCCAAAAACAAAACAAAAGGCTACAAGCCTAACTACTAAGCTAAAAACGAAAAATTTTGCGAAAATAAAAACAAATCGAATGAATATGTACAATAGGGGAGTAGAATATACAACGAGGGATGAATATGTACCAAAAGTACTTTATATACAGACCTAAATAAGAAGTGCGAGAAAAGTAGCTAAAATGTAAAGTTATATACAGACCAACTAGAAATAGAAAAAGACATAAAGTAAGAATCTAAATATGTACAATCATCCAGATAATCCAAAAAGGTAGGGCACACCCCCACGAATAAGAGCTGGCATTGTCCCCAATGCCAACTACACAAATAAGCACAAAATAAGATCAAAGGATATAGAAGGGGCTCCCTAAGCCTGATCTGTCTGCATGGGCTCCGTAGTGGTCCCCTGATCCTCTGTACTGGCGGGTACCTCAGACTGGTGCCCGGCTTGCTACTGCTCTACTGCTGGGATAGGGGCCGGGTCATGGACCGGCTGAGCACCTGGTGCAACACTGGAGGGACCCTCCTGAACCTGTGCTACCTCGATCACGACACACTCAGTGCTAGGAAGCTTCCTCTTCTTTATTGGAAGCCTAGTCTCCTCCTCCTACTATGGCTGAGATGCTGCTGGATCTAGGGCTGGCTCCCCAAATAGTAAGTCTAATGGCATTTGGTCTGCCAATAGCTTGTCTACGTCAGCTCGAAGCTTCTTCACAGACTCCCTAGACGCCCTTGACTTTCTCATCTTCTTATGTTCCTTGGCAAGCTCCTTCAAAGACTTACCATGCGAATCTACCGCCTTAGTCAAGGTGGCCTGAGTCTCTAAAATTGTCTCCTAGTTGGCCAGGAGATTCTTCAATGTCTCCTCAATAGAAGGAGGAATCTACGCAGTGGCTGGTGCTGACTGGGCCTCAACTGTAGTAGCCAAGGTGGACAACTTGGATGTCGCAGCTGACATCCAGTTGCTTAGACTGGCTAAAGACTGACTGAGCTGGTGGGCAGTGAACCGATGAGTCTTTGATGAAGGGACTGCCGGGTCAGCTGAAGTAGAAGGAACTGGGGACAAGGGCTCACTGGTTGAAGTGGCAGGGATGGAGGATGGTCCAACAGAAGGCTCTACCGCAACTGGCTCCTCAGACTGGCCAGTTGGGGCAGAGGTGGGTGGCTGGTATTTCTTTGACTTCGGGTTATCCGAACCCAACTGACTATACCATGAGTAGGGGGCCACCGGCTTGATTGTGACATCAAATCGTTTCTTCTTGACCTTCAAATCCCTAAAATACAGAGACAGGGTGTTGGGGAAGGGGTAATTAGTGGTCGTCTCCTGTCCCACAGCAGAAATCATCCTCGAGATGATGTTACCAACATTGATAGGAAAACCGGCCATGATGGATGCCACAAGAACAACCCGGGCAAGAGGAACTGTGTGATCATGAGTG
The DNA here is from genome assembly GCF_001879085.1 of Nicotiana attenuata. NCBI lineage: Eukaryota > Viridiplantae > Streptophyta > Magnoliopsida > Solanales > Solanaceae > Nicotiana > Nicotiana attenuata. Next base: position 347,452 of record NW_017670575.1, on the reverse strand, counting down.
GAAGGATCAAGTCTACTACACACAAATGTCAACCAACCCTTAGCTTCAAAACTGAAGGTGTTCCGCAGAATCTTCTCCCCTGCTTTCAACCATTTTGGAACAGTGCCTGGGGCTGCCAAGTATTCAGCCAACCAAGGACGCACCTCCTCACCCATTGCCAGCTTAGCTAAGTACTCTGTCTCATCCTCCTCCTTGAACCCCAAATAGTCATTCAAGGATTTCCCATCAAACACCACCATTTTGTCTCTCATCTTCCTCACCTTAGTATCTTTGACTATGTGAGAAACATTGCAATAAAATTCTTTCACCATATGTTCATTGGCATCAATACATCTCTCCTTGAAGAAGTCCCAGCCATATCTAGTTCTAAATTCCTTTTGCACGTTCGGGTTGTGAGGTAGGAGGTCTTTGTCAATGAAACTTCTCTCTGGAATCAGTTTTCTCAAGGGCCACCACTCTCTGAATTTATGGAAAGCCAACTCACTCACAAATCTATCTGCCCATGCTTCAGGTTTTCTGGTTCGTTCAATTCCCCCGACTTGAGGCTCACCTCCCTCACCATATCCTGCACTCTCCCCGGATAATGAAGCTATGGGGGAGGTGGAGTATTGATCACCACTGCCTGCTACGGACTCATCAGACGAATTCGAGATGACGTTGACTGGTCTTTTGGACGAGGGTGAAGGTGGATGAGTGTCTTGTAATTGGAGTGGGTTAGAGACATGAGTGGGGGCAGACTCTGAGGTTATGCTCCTGGATGGTTCATAGTCACTCCCCGAAGAGTGAGAGGCAGCTCTATCAGCAGCCCGTATCAGTTTACGGGTCTTTTTAATGTTTTCTCGAGCCTGGGGAGTGAGTTTAGCTATTCTCTTTCCCTTTCCCCCTCGGGAGGCTCCACCTCGCCCGGGTTGTTGTACTTGTTTACCGGCTCTTTGTCTAACCATGACCCGCAAGAACACGCATCTAACATTGTTAGTTTAGGCACATACCATGGAATAGATGAATAACACAAGAGGAAGACACAATTAATTGCAGAATACAGAAGCAGGACACAGGGGCGCGGACCGCGCAAAACTGGAGCGCGGACCGCGCTGGGCATATGCCCCCAATGAACCTCTCTGAATCTCCCCGACGCAGTCCGCACTGATGTGGAACGCGGCCGCATTGGGCCAGCGCGGACCACGCAGAAATGTGATGCGGCCGCGCTGGTGACAAGTTAAGCACAAGACATGGACGTGGAGCGCGCAGAAAGGACGCGCGGCCGCAATGGGCAATGGAATTTTAACTGAGTTAGGGTTTAGCATTTTGGTCCATTTTTCATCAATTTTGGGTCCTAGTTGTCCCTACTCAATTAGCCACATAGTAATTTATGCCCAGCGTTCAAAACTAACAGAGAAAAAAAACTAACCTAAACATTAAGCCTGAGAAAATTGAGAAGAAGGAAGAAGCTTTACTACTAGGAAGCAAACAAAAAGTAAAAAATGAAAAAAAACTAAGAAGTAATATTTGTAAGAAAGGTTACCAGAAATGATGAAAAAGGAAGCACTGATGCAAACAAGCAAGGATTATTCTCAGTATGAACAGTAGATAGGGGTTCAGGACGTCAAAGTACGAAAAGGGTAAAGTGAGACCTAAAGTCTCTATTTATAGAAAGACAGTGGGACCTAGTACCTACCTACCAGCGCGGCCGCGCAAAAGTGGCTGTGGACCGCGCTGGGTTTATGTCAAGCAGCAGGAGACAAGTTTCCCACGCAGACTGCGCAGAAATGTCACGCGGCCGCGTTGGAAACTTCAGAGAGCATGAAATGTTGATCTTGTCAGCGTGGAACGCGTAAAAATGCACCGCGGCCGCGCTGAAAACTTCAGAGACTTAGACATCTTAGCACATGCCAGCATGGACCGCGCAAGAAGGTAGCGCGGCCGCGTTGGCAATCTTCAGAGACCTGTTAATCTTTACTGTTGTTTTGCACTGCTTCAACATTATCCCTGCAACATCTCACAAACCATTAGCTCAAAAATCCTAGTCTACAAAGAAAATCAAAGAAATAGAAAAAGACATGGGTTGCCTCCCAAGAAGCGCCTGATTTAACGTCGCGGCACGACGCATGTTACCATCATATCACTTCAAATGAATGAGTGCCACTACGTGGCTGTCATCAAACATTCCCAAATAATGCTTGACACGATGCCCATTGACCCGGAATACTTCACCACTCTTGTTTTTGAGATCAAGAGCACCAAAAGGAGTCAGAAATACCACTTCAAAAGGACCACTCCACTTAGACATGAGCTTGCCCGGAAATAACCTCAACCGGGAGTTGAAAAGAAGAACCATGTCACCCACCTTGAACTCCTTACCCCGAGCATATTTGTCGTGAAGGTACTTTATCTTGTCCTTATACAAGGATGAGCTGGAGAAGGCATGAAATCTAAACTCGTCAAGTTCATTCAATTGCTCCACACGGAGATTGGCTGCAACATCCCATTCCAAGTTCAACTTTCTCAACGCCTACATAGCCTTGTGTTCTAATTCCACCGGGAGATGGCAAGCCTTACCAAACACCAACCGATACGGAGACATACCAATTGGGGTCTTGTAAGCCGTCCGATAAGCCCAAAGAGCATCATCCAATTTCTTCGACCAATCGGTCCTATTAGCATTCACCGTTTTGGAAAAAATACTCTTTATTTCCCGATTCGAGACTTCCACTTGACAGATAGCTTGTGGATGATAGGGGGTGGTGACTTTGTGGTTAACTCCATACATAGCAAGCAATGAGTCGAAAGCCTTATTGTAAAAATGGGACCCCCCCATCACTAATAATGGCTCTAGGAGTACCAAACCTCGTGAAGATACTCTTTTTCAAGAATGCTACAACACTTCGGGCTTCGTTGTTGGGTAGAGCCACGACTTTCCACCCACTTTGAGACATATTCCACCGCCACGATAATGTAAGTGTTACCACAAGAGCTCACGAATGGACCCATGAAATCGATGCCCCAAACATAAAAAATATCTACCTCGAGAATTGTATTAAGGGGCATCTCATCCTTCTTGGAAATACCGCCGGCTCTTTGACATGCATCACATCTCTTCACCAAGTCACTAGCATCCTTGAACAATGTCGGCCAATAGAATCCGCAACTCAAAACTTTTGAGGCCGTCCTCACCCCCCCCCCCCCATGATGGCCACCATAGGGAGAAGAGTGACAAGCCTCCAATATGTTCATTTGTTCACTTTCCGGTACACATCTTCTTATCACCCCATTCGTGCAAATTTTAAACAGATACGGATCATCCCGATAGAAATCCAAGCTATCCCGCTTGAGTTTCTTCCTTTGGTTGGAAGAGAGCTCACACGGGACATTACCAGTCACAATGAAGTTGGCGATGTCTGTGAACCATGGCATATCACACATAGAAATGGAAAGAAGCTGCTCGTCAGGGAACCTATCATTAATCTCAATACCATCACATGGTCTCCCCTCTTCCCCTAACCGGGACAAATGGTCTGCAACTTGATTCTCCCTTCCCTTTCTATCCACAATCTCTAAATCAAATTCCTGAAGGAGTAGTACCCACCTCATCAGTCTTCCTTTCGAATCCTTTTTAGTCATCAAATACCGGAGGGCTGCATGGTCCGTGTGTATGATCACCTTTGCCCCCATAAGATAAGGTCGAAATTTCTCCATCGCGAACATAATAGCCACTAGCATAATACACAGGATGGAACATTTTCTTGATCCTCTGGCCTAGCACCGCACCTACCGCCACATCACTCGCATCGCACATAAGTTCAAATGGCAAATCCCAATTAGGTGCGGTGATGATAGGAGTTGTGGTCAACTTGTGTTTCAATAGCTCAAAAGACTCCATGCACTTCTCATCAAAGATAAACTTGACATCCTTCTCTAACAATTTGCAAAGCGGGTTGACAATTTTTGAAAAATCGTTAATGAATCACCGGTAGAACCCGGCATAACCAAGGAAACTCCTCACCCCTTTGACAGAAGTAGGGGGAGGGAGCCTTGAGATAACCTAGATTTTTGACTTATCAACTTCAATTCCTTGCCTTGAGATTTTGTGACCCAATACAATACCCTATTGCACCATAAAGTGACATTTCTCCCAATTGAGCACAAGGTTGGTCTCTTCACATCTTTCCAACACCCTATCCAAGTTCACCAAACATTTCTCAAATGAATCCCCCACCACGCTGAAATCGTCCATGAAGACCTCCAAGATATCCTCCACCATATCGGTGAAAATCGCCATCATACATCTTTCGAAGGTCGCCGGGGCATGACATAGTCCAAATGGCATTCTCGAGAAAGCGAACGTGCCATAAGGACATGTAAAGGTTGTCTTCTCCTAATCCTCCGGGGCAATGAGAATTTGATTATACCCCGAGTAGCCATCTAGAAAACAATAAAAGGCCCGGCCCGCAAGACGATCGAGCATTTTGTCCAAGAATGATAGTGGGAAATGATCTTTTCTTGTCGCCTTATTCAACTTTCTATAGTCCATACACACTCTCCAACCCGTAACTGTCCGAGTAGGAATCAATTCATTGTTGGCATTGGTTACTACCGTCATTCCACCCTTCTTTGGCACACATTGGACCGGAGAGGTCCATGAACTATCCGAGATCAGGTAAACCACACCGGCGTCTAACCACTTGATAACCTGCTTCTTTACCACTTCTTGCATTGCTTCATTTAATCTTCTTTGATGTTCAAGAGAGGGACTTGCATCCTCCTCCAAAATGATCTTGTGCATGCAAAATGCGGGGCTTATCCCCCGAATGTCGGCCAATGTCCATCCAATCGCCTTTTTGCGCTTTTGAAGAACTACCAAAGTGGCATCAACCCGCATGTTAGTTAGGCATGAAGAAAGAATAATAGGTAAAGTAGAATTTGAACCCAAAAACTTATACCTGAGGTGTGGAGGAAGTGGCTTCAACTACAACACCAGTGGCTCCTCAGTTGATGGCTTGGTTGGCGGAGTTTTGCGATTCTCAAGATCCAAGGATAACTTCCAATGCTCATAAGAATATGAACCCATACCATGCAATGCATTCACGCACTCCACTCTACCGGCATCATCATTGACATCCATGTTGAGAAGCACGGCTTCAAGAGGATCTTCCATATTAATCAAGGCACTTGTGTCATCCACTATCACCGCTGTGACAATGTCCACAAATGAACACACCTCCGTGCTATTGGGTTGTCTCATTGATTTGCGCACATGAAATACCACCTTCTCATCACCCACACGGAATGTTAGCTCCCCTGCTTCCACATCAACCAATGCCTTCCCCGTAGCTAGGAAAGGTCTTCCAAGAATAATATGACAAAGTCGGCCGGCAATATGAATTTGTCCACCCGGACAAGCACATCGTCAATTATACCTAAAGGCCTCTTCATCGACCGGTCCGCCATTTGATGTCTCATTGAGGTTGGCCTAGGTTGCCCAATTTCCAAAGTCTTGAAGACTGAGTACGGCATCAAATTAATGCTAGCCCCCAAGTCACATAGGGCCTTAGCAAACTCCGCACTCCCGATAGTGCAAGGAATAGTAAAAGCTCCAGGGTCTTCTAGTTTCGGGGCCATAGAATGCACAATCGCACAAACTTGGCGCGTCATCTTTATTGTTTCACACTCCATAGAACGCTTCTTGGTGACTAAATCCTTCATGAATTTTGCGTACCCAGGCATTTGTTCGAGTGCCTCCACTAAAGGAATATTGATTGTGAGGCTCTTCATCATGTCTATGAATTTCATGAACTGATTGTCCTTCTTTTGCTTTGCTAACCGCTGAGGATATGGTGGAGGTGGTCTAGGCAAGGGTGCCTTGGCCTTGGGCACCGCCGGCTCGGGTATATCAATAATGTGTTCCCCTAGACGGGTTCACGACATCTTTAGTCTCTACCCCGGCCTCATCATCAATATCAATCCGCACATCATTTGTCACTATTGGTTCAACCACATTGTCAACATTCAAAGGCACATCATTATGATGCAACTCAACTTCATCATTCACAACTCGATTCTCATCCGAGGCATGCACATCACCGCCCCTTCCACTCCTAGTTATAACTGCCATCACGTGATTGTTACCCCCCTTTGGGTTCACTACCGTGTCACTTGGTAGCGCACTTTTAGGTCGGGTATTTAAAGCTTGAGAAATTTGTCCTATTTGCACCTCTAGGTTGCGGATAGATGTGTTATTTGAAGCCAATTGTGCGTCAGAATCTTGGTTCTTTTTCATCATCTGCTCGAACATCATCTCTATCCGTCCCATATCACTCCCGGAAGAACTAGGCCCTTGCGACTGAAAGGGGGGTGGATTGTTTAGTTGTTGGAACATGGGGGGCCTTTGAAAGCCTTGCCCCCTACCACCATTATTCCACCCTCCTTGATTGCTATTGTTGTTGCTCCAATTGTTGTTGTTCCCATTCCAATTGCCTTGGTTGTTACCTTGATTACCCCAATTGTTGTTCTGATTGTTATTGTTCCAATTGTTACCACCTTGTTGTTGATTATTGTTATTCCAATTGCCGCCTCCTTGTTGATTGCCCCAATTGCCTTGGGGGCGCCATTGTTGATTCCTTTGATTTCCTCTATTTCCTTGTTAGTTATTGACATATTGGCATTCCTCACTTTGACCATCATAACACTCGTTCGAATAACCACCACCATCATTGTTGTTGTCAAACTGCTCACAATTACCTTGTTGTTGTTGTTGCCCCCTTTGCCTCCTTTTCAACATAGACACATTCTCCATTGCATTGACTTGGCGCGGGCTTTGAACTTGTTGCAATTGTGCCTTCGCCAATTGATTCATTGTTGTTGTAAGTTCGGAAATAGCTTGGCCATGGTCATTCAACTCCTTGTGCAAATGGATGACCGTGGGGTCACCTTGAGGTACATTCACTCGACTTTGCCATGCCGAAGATGTCGGCCATTTCATCAAGTACATCACATGCCTCTTGGTAAGAAAGTTTCATAAAGTTCCCACCGGCCAATTGGTTCACAATGCACTGATTCGTGGTGTTGATGCCCCTATAGAAAGTCTGCTGGATCATAGCCTCAGTCATGTCGTGTTTAGGGCACTCTTTCACCATCGTTTTATATCACTCCCACATCTCGTGCAATGGTTCCGTTGGCATTTGCTTGAAAGCTAGAATCTCATCCCGAAGAGCTGCCATATGACTTGGAGAAAAGAACTTGGCAATAAATTTGTCCGCCAATTCATCCCATGTGGTGATAGAATGATTAGTAGCCTTTCTAACCAGTCCAACGCTTTGCCCCGAAGAGAAAATGGGAAAAGCCTCAATCTCAACGCATCCTCTGACATGTTTGTTTGTTTGCTGCCCCAGCAAGTATCTACGAACCCCTTCAAGTGCTTGTATGCATTTTGGTCGGAGGTGCCCGTAAAATATCCCCTTAGCTCGAGCAAGGTCAACATGACATTTGTGATTTGAAAGTTCCCCGCCCGGATTCGGGGAGGAACAATGGCACTCGGCGTACCCTTGATTTGGAAGAACTCTTGGGACTGCTCTTGGCGGTGGCACAGGAGGGTCTGGAATAGGATTGTTGTCATTTGCGTTGGCCGAAAGGCCTCTTCGTGGAACTTGAGGTGGTATAACCTCCTCGGGTTCAAGATCATCTACCTCATCCCCCGCATTCACGTTGCCAAGAGGGTCGTTTGCATTGAGAGCCATAGCACCTGATTGATCGACACAAACAGAATTAGTAAACAAGAAGGAAAGAGAAGCAAAGCACAAAACTAACTAAACAGATAGTCAACACCGTAAGCTCCCCGGCAACGGCACCAAAAAGTTGATCGCAGCCGTCTCAGCACTACACAATGGTAGGAAGAGTGGGTAGCAATAACTAATACCCAAATGCTGGATCGGGGTCGAATTTCCACAGGGAGCTTGGAATGGAGTTGTACTGCCTGTTTAGCTTAGAATTGCGTTTGTACTTCTAATTGCACTCCTAACATTTTTGGGGGTTTTTATATTTAAAACTACTATTGTAATCTAAGGACTAAAGCTAAATTATGCTAAGGAAATATTGCTAAGTTGTGCTAATATAGGAAAAAGGCACTAGGGTCGTGACACTACCTAGGTGGCTAGCTAACGGGTAGAAGCTACTAAGGGGAGATTGATAAATCTGGGTTTATTGCTATAACCGTTACACAATTGCACTCATTCTCACACCTCTCGGTAGAGAGAACGATTTTGCCCAATTGACTCTCTCGAGACCAATTAGGTAGGCCAATTAGACCGGGCAAGTAGGGCTCAAGTAGGGTAGTTACTCTTTTGAGGTTTAACCCATTAATTGGGACTACCATTCTCATGGGTCCATCTCAATTCCTTGTTGGGTTAACTTTTAGGGTCATATGACTCTCTTTATCAAGAAGAGTTAGACCCACTAAGCTTGAATTCATGTTTGCAACCACAAATTCTAGATTGAAACACAAAATCAACCCAAATAACAAATACCCAATCTCAATCTCATCCTAGAATGCAACACCCATTAACTACCCACACTAGGGTTGAGCCACAACCCTAACTAATGGGTTTAGCTAGACATAATTAAAGAAAAAACAGTAGAAATAGATGAAGAAAATAACATAATGATTGATTACTAATTTAAAACTATGATATTGAAGAGGAAAATTGCCAAAATGGGCTACACAATAGTTCTCACGAGCGCAGCTCTTATTCAGAATCTAAAACTTGACCTAAAAATGGTAAAAAGATCTATTTATACCGAGCTGGAAATTTTGGACAAAAATACCCCTGCGGGGTCAGCGCGGACCGCGCAAAAAGGTAGCGCGGCCGCATAGGCTCTTTGACTCTTGAAATCTGCTCTCTGAAGTTGGGACCGCGGACCGCACAAAAATGTAACGCGGCGCGGTGGAAGTCTGGCGCGGACCGCGCAGAAATGCAGCGCGGCCGCGTGGCTAGATTTGTCCAAAACTCCAACTCTCTGAATCTCATCCACGCGGACCGCGTAAAAATGGAGCACGGCCGCGTGGGACTTTGCCTTGCATTTGTGGTCTCTGAACATGACTGGCGCGGACCGCGTAGAAATGGAGCGCGGCCGCGTAGAGTAACCTTCAATTTACCCCTCTCTGAATCTCCCATCGCGGCCGCGTTGCATATCAGTGCGGTCCGCGCTGGGTCTTCTGTTCCTCAACTTCACTTGTTCTTGACACTTGGCAGGTTTCACCCGTTTTGAGCCGATCTTTGACATTTGTCATCTTGTCGCTCAAACCTGTAATCAAGCGTAACTTGTAAGCATTCTGGGACTATTTTGTGGCAATTTGTAACAAAAGCAATAGCAAATAAGGGGTATAATCATGGTAAAATCCTAACTTATCACCTACCACGAGATTTGATGAAATGGGATCGAGTGGTACGCCTACGACGAGATTTGATGAAATGGGATCGGGTGGTACGCCTACCACGAGATTTGATGAAATGGGATCGGGTGGTACGCCTACCACGAGATTTGATGAAATGGGAGAGGGTGGTACGCCTACCACAAGATATGAGAAATGGGATCGGGTTGCACGTCTGCAACAAGATGTGAACCAAGAGTGAAATCTGCATTTGTTTTCTTTATTCTTGTTATAAGTTAAATTTTGGTTTCTTGATAATTCTCTTGAGGTTCTGTTTCATCTGTTATTGCCGAAGCATGTTTCCCCTTCCCAGCTTTAATTGTTTGTTCTAGTTTATTTTCCCGCTGTATATATATATATATAAGCAACTGCACAGGTTTATCTGGAGTCTGGTCCTAGCCTCGTCACTACCTCGCTGGGGTTAGGCCAGGCACTTACCTGCACATGGGGTCGGTTGTGCTGATGCTACACTCTGCACTCTGTGCAGATACCGGAGTAGTATTGGGACAGCAGCAGTAGCTTGGGAGCTAGCCTTCAGTCCAGAGATCCGGAGGTAGTCATGCAGGCGTCCGCAGGCCCGGCGCCTCTTCTATCTAGTATTTCGTTTTGTTATCATTTGTATCCGAGACAGACTGAGTTCCTTTCTTTCAGATATTTGTATGTAGTAATCATAGATAGTCTGTGAATGTTGTGACACCGGTTTCTGGGTAGAGACATATGTTGGCTTTTCGTATCATTCTTGGGTATTATGTTTATTTAAGTCTTCCGCTTAATTTTCGTCTTCCGCTATTATATTTACTGCTTATCTCCTATTGTTACAAGTAGTTAAAAGTGTTAAAAATGAAAAGGTTAAAGGTTTCTAAATTTCGCGGCTTGCCTAGCTTCTACGAGTAGGCGCCATCACGATTCCCGAGGGTGGGAAATCCGGATCATGATAGGGGGGAGAGAGATTACTTTTGGGTAAGAAAGATTCATTGAGGATTCTTATTAAGGACGAACTAATACTAGTTCGCATTAAATCATTCTTAATATTTAAAACTGACTATTTCTTTCGTGCCAATTCATCGTGCTTTTCTCGTTATTTTCACAAAATTTCTTGGCTCTCGTCCTTAGATTTTAAAAGTCCGTTCTTAATTACATAAACTCCACTCTTAAATTACATTTAAAAAAACTCATTCTTGGATAGGTGATTTGTGAGTTGAGCTTGAGCTTTGAGGATTTCCAAGGAGTGAGGCAGAGATTGTACACGAGTGAAAAGTGAAAACTCATAAGTTTGAGATAAAACTTGTGGGCTTGTTTGAATCAAACTACAAGAGATGTGCTATTAGGGGATCCTCTTATTACTAATCAATTATTTTTCCTATAAGCATGTCTTCTGCAGATTCAAGCGATTGGGGTGAAACAATGGTTGAATATAGTAATGACGAATGTTGGGATTCCTATGACGAAGATGATGGAGGAAGCAATTCATGTAATTCTTGTGGGTAGTACGATGGGTGTATTCCTTGTCATGATTCAAGTGAAGACTCAAGTGATGACGAAACGGGGTATGTTCCTTATCATGATTCATATGGTTATAATAGTATGTTACTAACAAGTATCATAACCATCATGCTAGTCATGGAAGATATGGATTTGAATCACGGAACATGAAAGAAAAACATGGAAAGATAATTTACAAGGGTAGTGAGATAAGTTTGATCCTTGGAAACTATAAGATATCGATACCATTCTTTGAAGGAATTCATGGTCCGAATGCCTACCTTAATTGGGAGAGCAAGGTGGGCGATGTCTTTGTTACATCCCGTTCTTTTTTATATTTGATTTGTCATAAGATAGTTGATATAAGTTCAAGGACAAGACCATTTTTGAGGTTATAAGTATTTATGACTCGATATTTTGGGATAAAATACGGTCCAAGATATAATACCACGTATTTATGGACTAGTGCCATACCGCATGACCATGGTAGTAAGGTATATGAAGTATATTGGTATTTAAGTAAATTGAGTGCTAGAACTAATTATATGTGTAGTTGGTTAAATGGAGGATTGTAGTGTAAGATCTAAAAATTAATTGTGTGGAATTAGTATAAGTGGATAAGTGTAAAAATTGTGTTGTCCACGTGGGATCATGGCAACTAAAGAAAGATGTGATTAATTTGTATTAAAGGGTGACATTTGTCGAAAAAGTCATGATTTTCAAAGTGGTGGCAAATGGGGTTTTGATGACTAATCAAATGGGTATTCATTTAATGACATGTGTAAGTGGTTAAAGGCCTCTTTGTAAAATATATTTTACTACTTCCGGATATGTTTTAAATTGTACACATAATATGAGAAAGTTTATGAGATTTTCTTTATTGTAAAGATAGAAATTATTTCTCACAAGAAAAGAAGGTTATCTTTTTACCATTTTAAGAACTAAGTGTATGAAAAATTTATATTCTTTTTATGATTAGAAAAATTAGAAGTTGATAAAATATATGCGTATTTTTACATGGATATTTTAATGAAGTATTACTGTATGTATTAATTATTTATGGCACCGGGATTTATTATTTTAATAGTATTACTTTAGGATAAGGATTTGTGGACAGGTACAGGTGACAAGGAAGTCCGCGTAGCCACATATCAAGGATCATCAAGTGACCAGTACAAATTATCATGTTGGTATAAAGTTATGGAATATGAAACTAGTTATAAGTTGATAAATGCCATTTATATGAATCCACTTGGAATCATGAGGATAAAGGGGCTCATGATTAATGTCCTTTATAGGATCTATGAGTGGACACTTGGAATAAGTTGGTGGTATAGTAATTACAACTATGTATGCCTTACTTCCACGTATTTTTGGTCTTATCATAATATGAACTCTTATCTTTAAGTGGGTGCATATGAAGGGGGGTTATCATTTAGATGACCATGTGTCATCAATTAAGGAAAGAGTGGATGGGAAGAGGATCCCACATGTAAAGAGGAGGAAGTGATATATATACACATATGTATCTTATTTCATTTTAGGAAGAGGAGGCTTAAGGAATGCATATGCAGTACTTAGTATTAGGTAGTGAAAACATGAATTTATGGAGGCTATCACCTTCTAATTTGATGTTCTTCTATTCAACTCAATATTTTAGGATTTGAGATATAGTAGCAACACTGTTTCCTTTCCAACATAGCAGTATCATTCTCTTTCCATTTGTAGCAACGACGCAAAGTCATCCAAAGATGGACTTAAGGTATTTTAAGGTTGATCCTTCCTTCTTTTGGCATGATTCAAGTAACAAAATGTAAACGTAATATTTTTCTATAAGTGATTCTACTCTTAGTAGTTAAGGATGTCTACGTTATCTATTCCCGTAAAATGAAATTCAAGCATGTTTAAGTATGTTTCTAGTTCCCTATTGAGGTATATGATAAAGATGTTAATGTTTATAATATAATGATACATGCATCTTCATGCATTTACCATCATGCTACGACCGGTGTGCCAGTCATGCATCATCATTTACCACCGTGCTACGACCGATCGGGCAGTCATGCATTTACCACTAGGCTACGCTCGGTCAGGAAGTTACCACTGATTGGGCAATTATGTATCATTATTTACCACCGGTTGGGCAGTCATACATTTACTACCGTGCGACGGCCGGTTGGGCAGTTGCCACTGATCAATTGGGCAGTCATGCATCATACGATATGGATAATAATCTCAAAGAGAAAAATTATATATATATATATATATATATATATATATATAAGTATAGTAAGTATGCATATACAGAGATTCAGGTTGATTCTTATATCTCTTTAATTAATGTTGACTTATGATTATGTTTCAGTTCTGCCTTACATACTCAGTACATTATCCGTACTAACGTCCTTTTATTGCAGACGCTGCATTCATGCCTGCAGGTATAGATAATCAATTTGACAAGCACTCATAGTATACGGGGTTAGCATTCAACGAAGGATCGGTAAGACTCTACCTCATTCGAAGTGCAGCCGAGTCTATGAGTCATCGTGTCTGAGTTTTGCTACAAACTTATGGGTAGGCCGGTACCCTGTCCCATTTGATGTCAAATAATCTTAGAGTCTTTGTAGACAGAGGTTCATTTTGTACTGTATATCAGAGGCCTTGACGGCCCATATGTTTTCATGTTTTAAGAACGATGTTCATTGATACAACGCTTTCTCACTTATAGTTATGCATTACAAGTTGTGACCATGTTGGCCCATGATAGTTAGAAGAAAAAAATGAGTTACAAAGTGGTTCGCTCGGGCCAGTGCGGCATCGGGTGCCAGCCACGCCTCCCCAAGTTTGGGGCGTCAGTCTTTGCATCTTATTCATGTTCGGAAAGTAAAATATTGGAGCTGGCTACTAAAGCACTTCATGGGAATGCTGCTTTGTGGTGGCACAATTGTGAAACTACCTTTAAAGGAACTTCTTGTCCATCCATTGAGACTTGGGATACAATGAAGTTTCATTTTAAAAGCATGTTTGCACCTTTGAGTTTAAAAAATGTAGGGCACAAGAAGAATGAGACTTCCAAGAGGGGGAAATCTATTTCTTTTGATTACCCAAGAACATCAAAGCATGGAAGCCTTCCAAAAGGAGAGCTTCTAACAAAAAAGTCTTCTTCGTGTTTAATCCCATCTGCAACAAACAAAAGTGAGCAAGCGAGACAAAAGAAAGAGAGGGGTAAGGGAGTGACAATTTACAATTTAATAGAGGTAAAAGGAGAGGTTGAGAGGAGTAATGTGAGAGAGATGTCAAAAAAGAAAAATTCGAGTGAAATTAGAGAAGAGAGTGTTGCTAAAGAAAGTTTGAGTGAGAATACTTCTTGTCTTCATTCTGACTTGTTAACACCTTCTTTGTCTAGTGTATATTTCTCTAATGTGCAGGCCTTCAAGTATATCTTTGGAAAATTGGAGGAAACCATGCAAGATGCCACTTTTTCAAGTGATCAAGGAAAGCTAGAGGATACAACATTAAAGCATAATGATCCAATCTTAAGTATAAGAAACGAAGATAAAGAAGAACTTCTGGGAATAACTCGAGGTATAATGACTAATCATAACTCATTTTCTGTGAGAGAAACTGATTCTCGTATAAATGTTTGTGTTAGTTGTGATTCTTGTGAGCCTAGTGAATATTTTGTTGCAAATCATGAAGTTTGTTGTGATGATTCACTAGTTGATCTCAATACTCGGGATAACAATCACCCCTATGAGTCTGAACTCGATGGTCTTATGTGGGTTGACCTTGCAAATAATCTATTTGAAAAAGGAGGGGAAGTTAAATGTGCACCTTATTCTGAGGGGATTGATGCTTTAAGTGGAGACATCACTCAAAGTACTAATGGCCATGACCTTGTTGATTATTTGTTTCAACTTCATAGTAACAGTTGTGTTGTTGAAAGAACTTCCTTAATGATTAAGTTTAAATTTGTTGATTTTTCTTCTCATGAGAATAATATGTTGCAATGATGAGAGCATGGCACAAGAAAAATTGAATGAGAAATGCAAAGAGAGATGGAGGGAGCGTGAATCTTCTTCATGTATTAATTTATTAACTATTTCTTGTTTTAGTATTATTTCTCTCTTTATACAGGAACTCAAAAAGGATTATGAGGAAAAGGACAATGATGAGAATGCGAGGGGTCAAGTATTATTCTAAGCCCTTTATGGGATGAGGAAATAAAAACAACAGGTTACCAATAAGGAAAATGAGGCCCATGGAGATTTTGGTTACTTAGATACCACGGGAATTGAGTTGAAGAAGAATGTAGTGGCTCAAGTTTAGAGGACAATGTCACGACTGAAGACTGCAAAGATGAAAAGGGAAGTAAACCATTTGACATTACTTCTAGTGTTTATATCTTTTCCTGTTTAGTTTCTAATTTTGATGAGTCATTCTCTTTAGTTTATACCAAGAGATCTACGTTGAAACTAGAGTTAGATCCTTTTGAGGATTGGCATGATATTTATTTATGACCTAGAGATTCTTTCACTAGGAAGAGGGATTTATGTAATTATCTCTTTAATGCATTAGCTTCATCAAGTATACATCATATGTATAATGCATCTAACATAGATTTTAATCCTATTGTGATGACCCAAAAGGTCATCTTCTGTTTTAGAATCTGACTCCGTGTTCTGAGATCTTAAAAACCTCATTTTATCTCTCCTTGATTTGCATACACAGTCCGGATGTGTATCCGGAAATCCCTTATGTGAAAAATTTAAGAAATGATGATTTTTAACTTGAAAAGGATGATATTTGTTGACTTCGGTCAACATTTTGAGGAAACGGGCCCGGACCCGTGTTCCGACAGTCCCGAAGGGTCCATAGTAAAATATGGGACCTGGGCGTATGCCCGAAATCGAATTCCGAGGTCCCTAGCCCGAGGAATGAATTTTTGAAGGAAATTGATAAGACTGAAAATGCAATAATTTAAAAGATTTGATCTTGTTGGTATCGGGCCCGTATTTTGGTTCCAAAGCCCGGTACTGGTCCGTTATGATATTTAAACCTTATCTGAAATTTGGTGAAAACGGAATTGATTTGACGTGATTCGGACCTTTGGTTGAGAAAATAGAAGTTTTGAAACTATCTTGTAAATTTCATGCAATTTGGTGCTAAATTCATAGTTCTAGGTGTTATTTTGGTGGTTTGATCGCATGAGCAAGTTCTTATGATGCTCTAAGACTTGTGTGCATGTTTGGTTTGGAGCCCCGAGGGCTTGGGTGTGTTTTGGATAGGCTACGGAGTGGAATTTGGACTTAGAACATATCCGATGCTGCAATATCTGTTGCAGGCCTCTGATCTCGCATTTGCGAGATCATGCATCGCATTTGCGATCCTCACAGGTCCCGCATTTGCGAGGCCTTCATCGTATTTGCGAAGGAAGGCTGGGCTAGCAATGATCGCATTTGCGAAGATTTTTTCGCAATTGCAAAGCAAGGGGAGGAGCAGTGATCGCAATTGCGATCTTTTGTCGCATTTGCGGAGGTCCCTGTTCGCAATTTCGATCATTACCTTCGCATTTGCAAAGGCAGCAGAGATGCAAAGAGTTCGTATTTGCAAAACTTTTCTCACATTTGCGAGCTTCGCAATTGCGAAGCTAAGGTCGCAAGTGTGACATCTGCAGCTGTTCAAACCATAAGTTAGACGGGATTTTTCATTCATTCTCCCATTTTTCAAAACCTAAGCTTCAAGAGGCGATTTTCCTAGGGCAAGTTCTTTCCCAAATCATAGGTAAATGATTCTTAACTCATTGCTTTCAATCTATTTCATCTATTTACAAGATTTCATCCTAGAATCTTGGGTTTTTCATGGTGGAATTGGGTGTTTTTGGGTAGAACTTAGGAATTTCAAAATTCGGGGATTTGGACCTCAATTTGAGGTCGGATTCCAAAACCAATTGTATATCCAGGCTCGGGGGTAAATGGATAATCGGGTGTTGGTCCGAATTTCGGGTTTTGACCAACCGGGCCCGGGGTCGATTTTTGACTTTTTGGGGAAAATGTTGGGGAATCTATAATTATGCATTGGATTTCTTTAGCGTTAATTGATGTTATTAAGTTGATTATGGCTAGATACGAGTGGATTGGTGGTGGAATCGAGAGGTAAAGTGGTCTTTGAGCTTTGAAATACCTGTTGGCTTGAGGTAAGTGTTTGGTCTAACCTTGACTCGAGGGATTAGGGATCCCCGACTTGCTTGCTATGTGAAATTCCATGTGTGTGACGTATAGGTGTGGTGACAAGTGCCTATGCATCGCCAAATTTCCTGTTTAGCCTGCTCCCTTCCCCGTTTCCTAATATATATTGCTTTCGTGTCTTAATTGTTACTTGTTTATTGATGCTTCCATGTCTAATTGCTTTTGTTAAATGTTGTTTCTCTATTGACGTTATTAATTGTTCCATAGATTCATTATATCACATTGTTTGTTTATGTTGGTTTATTGGTGGTTCATGGTACACTTTGGTTGGACTCGCTGTGTAGTATTAACTGGTGAAGTTTCATAATTTTAGTGATCTTCCGTTGTTTTGATTTGAGGTATCAGTGTTGAGGAGGATTTGAGTTAATTTGTGAAATGCTTGTTCTTATTTTGTGATTGGTACAGATGTGGTGGGATCGGGTTGCACGCCACAATAGGAGAAATACGGGTGAAATGTGATTGTATGGTGGGATCGGGTTGCGCAAGGAGCAATAAGAGTGAACAGGTGGGATCGGGTAGCACGCTACAACAGGAGGAATAAGGGTGATATATTGAGGAGTAATAAGGGTGGCATCTGGTTGCACGCCGTAACAAGGAGTGGTAAGGGTGAATGTTCATTTTTTTATTGATTATATGGTGGGATCGTGATGCGCGCCGCATCATTTGTTATTATGTATTCTTTTCTGCAGAGATTCATTATTGTGGTGTTGAAACTCTCTTAAGGATTGGTTATAGCTAAGTATTGGTAGAAAGACTGGGTTGCGTATTTATTTAATGCAAGTTCTGTCATATTTCATTCCGTATTTTCTTCTTGCCTTATTATAAAATGTTGCAGGATTTATTGTTTATGCCCCGCCGTAGCCTCGTCACTACTTTGTCGAGGTTAGGCTCGGCACTTACCAGTACATGGGTTGGTTGTACGGATACTGCACTCTGCACTTTCTATGCAAATTTCGGAGCTGGTAGTGGCTGATCGAGAGGTCGGTTGCTGATACTTCAGTCAGGAGACCCAAGGTAGTCCTGCAGGCGTCCGCAGGCCATGGCGTCCCCTCCTACATACTATATCTTTGTTTTATTAACTTTCGAGACAGATGTATTCTTTTCTTTCAGACTAGTATTTGTAGAAATTTGTAGAAAGTTCGTGAGTTGTGACACCAGTTTGTGGGTAGTAACTGTTTTGGTTTTTCTATTAATAGTATAAAGATGATCAGTTAATTATGTTCTTCCGCATTGAATTCTGTTGATTTAGTTTCGTTTAGTTTTAATTATAATAAGTAAAGGAAAAGGGTGATTATAACTCGAACATTGGCTTGCCTAGCGAGTGCGATGTTAGGCGCCATCACGGTCCCGACGGTGGGAAATTCAGGTC
Source organism: Nicotiana attenuata (assembly GCF_001879085.1). Taxonomy (NCBI): domain Eukaryota; kingdom Viridiplantae; phylum Streptophyta; class Magnoliopsida; order Solanales; family Solanaceae; genus Nicotiana; species Nicotiana attenuata. The sequence goes on along the minus strand of NW_017670575.1, from coordinate 328,932 downwards.
GTGACACCTGTGTATCTGGGTTTGCAAAATTTTTATGGGGATGATGATGTCCATATGCTTTCAAGGGGAGTATTTATACTTCGTAGGTGTAACTGAGTCAAGTGGACGCGTGGACACTATCTTATATTGCTTGTACCAAATAAGTGTTGTTAATCATGTAAGTTCTACATCTTATTGTACTTCTATGTTGTAGGACGAATCATTTTTTTTAAGAGGGGGAGAATGATATGATCCTAGATAGTCCGGACAAAATAAAAAATATTAAAGATGATCCCGAATTATTTGGTGTACCGTTGACTCGCTCCAAGTCCAAGAATGCTCGAGGGATGCATGTTGGAGAGCTGCATGATATTCAACAATTGACTATAATATGTTTGGAGAGTCACTTGGAAGATTCATGCAAAACATACCATGTTTGGAGTCTTGAGAATTGAAGAATCAAGACCCCAAGTCAAACCGTGTGACACGGTTTCACCAACCAATGGCTACGGTTAAGAGGGGCCATGGCCTGCGGACGCCTGCAGGACTACCTTGGGTATTCTTTCAGCTATGCGTTACGGTTGAGGCTACGGTTTGGCTTGACGAGTTTTTTGGAAAATTAACTTTGAAATTTTTCCTATTTTACCCATTGGGTATTCATTAGGACTTAGCATATTTTGACATAAGAAAACTCTTGAGAGAGATTCGAAACCTCTTGGTTCGAGTTCGACTTTAGATTACCGTTTTCAAGACTTGGGATCTTGAGGGTAATCTTCTTCTCCTTTCTTTATATCTAGGGTTCTAATTTGTCGTTCTTGGGAGGCGATCAGATAGTTTTTCGATTGTTGCTTGAGACGTTCACTTAGGGTTCTAGATTTTCTTCTAAATTTCATTTTTCAGACTACTTATGATTATCTTAATCAAACATATTGTTAGGTTTACTTTTATTATTATTATTTTCATATTCCGTTATTTTGTTTATCTCATATCGTATCAATAAAGCTCGAATCTTTAATCAAACACTCAAAGTCAACCAAAACGTTAAACTCGGGCCCGCACTTAGGAACTCGACAAAACTCACAATTCCGACAACCCATTCAATTACGAGTCTGACCATACTAATTTCACTCAAATCCGACTCCAAATCGTTGTTCAAAACTCAAAATTTCACTTTAAGAAAGTTTATACAAAACCCTCAATTTTTCTTTAAAATTCATAATCCAAATGCCAAAATCGAAGATAGATTCATGAAATATAATCAAAACAGAGACAAAGAATACTTATCCCAATCCATGTGGTGGAAATCCTCTCCAAAACCGAGCTCTAAATCTCATATTATGGTAAAAGAACCAAAACCTCGAATTAAATACAATCTTCCTAGGTACTTTCGCATCTGCGAACAAAAAGGCCACTTCTGCGGCGTCGCTTCTACGACAACGCGCCCGCTTCTACGGAAACCACTGAAAGCCCGCCATTCCGCACCTGCGGACCATGTCCTGCTTCTGCCCACTCGCAGGTGCGACACCACATTCCGCTTCTGCGCTCACCCTCGCTTCTGCGATCCAGACCACCGCTCCCGCGCTTCCGCGGATGCCGCTCTCAATTCCGCTTCTGCGATCTTTTCTCCCCCAGCCTTTTTTCGCTTCTGCGACCACTAGTCTGCATCTGCGGACTTGCATCTGCGTCCATTCTTCCACATATGCGGAAACACCAACATCAGATCCTCTTCAGCTATGCAACATAAGGCAAAACGAACCGAACCGAACCAAGTCTGAAACTCACCCAGCCCCTCGGGACCCTATCCGAGCATACCAACAAGTATCAAAACATAACACGGACCTACTCGAGGCCTCAAACCACACATAACAACATCAAAACCATGAATCACACCTCAATCAAACTTAATGAACTTTTGAACTTCCAACAACCAAAACTCGTGTCGAACCATATCAAATCAACTCGGAATGATTTCAAATTTTGCACACAAGTCTCAAATGACATGCGAAGCTATTTCAATTCACGGAACCACAATCCGAACCCGATATCATCAAAGTCAAATCTCGATCAAACCATCGAAGTTTCCAAAACTTCAAATTGCCAACTTTCACCAGTTAACGACAAAACCTTCAAGAAACATCCAAATGCAATTCCGAGCATACTCTCAAGTCCAAAATCACCATACAGACCTAATGGAACCATCAAAACTTCGATCCGGGGTCAAATACACAAAAGTCAAACTTGGTCAACTCTTCTAACTTAAAGCTTCCTAGTTGCGAATCATTCTTCCAAATCAATCTCGAATCACTTGAAAACCAAAATTGACGATTCACACAAGTCATAATACATTATATGAAGCTACTCGAGACTTCAAACATCTGAACGGATGCAATTGCCCAAAACGACCGGTCAGGTCATTAAACAACTCCACCAGGAGACAAATAGAACGAAGACAAACTAAAAAATTGGATTCTACTAGTACAAACTTTGGTAAAGAGTCCACTTAGGAAAATAAAAACAACTGGGATGAATTTTTTTCCTGGTAAAATAGTTAATTTTACTGGAAAATGAACTGCAGTCACAAGCCATCTCAAAATTCATAAGGAAATCTTAATTAAAATACTCATATCAAGCAAGTAAACACAATTTGCTCGGATATGATATTTAGATAAAATCATACTACTCAATTTACTAGAATTAAGTTAAACATACAAAGATGTGTTAAGAAACTAAAATAGAATAAAATAATGATATCCTCACCACCTGCAACCCCCTCATCCAAATGCATAGAGATATCTCCACACTTTCTCGTGAAACAAGTATTGCATCTTCCCTTCCACCAAATGCAACTTGTCACAAATACAACAAACAAATGTTCAAGATTACTACAAAAATAGTAATTAGTGAATCAGATTTAAACCGAATTAAAAAAAATTGATTATATAGTAACTGATAATATTTTATTAAAAAGTATATTAGAATATTGGTTCTATAGTAACTGATACTTATGGACTTCTTGTAAAAATGGAATGTCATCTTATTGAAGAAGCAAATTGCGTAACTGAGGAATTGGGTTAATGATTGAACATGGAATAATTCTCCAGCAGTGTCCTTCAAGGGATAAATCTTTGCATCGACAGTTGATGAAACTTGAAAAATCAACTGACTTTGTTGCTCCTAAAATTTTGGAGGTTGAAATTTGTCACGACCCGGATTTCCCACTCTCGGAAGTCATGATGGCGCCTACTCGTGAAAGCTAGGCAAGCCGAGTGTTACAGATTTTATTACCCTTTTTCATCAACTCTTTAACAATTACGAGTTAACATAAGATCAACAGCGGAATAAAAATGCGGGAGACAAAATTTAATAGTGTAACTTAATGCAAATACGACCATAACAATAATCCACCTAGAACTGATGTCACAATCTCACGGACTATCTAGGAATACTACAAATAGGGTCTGAACAAAGAAAAATACATGTTTGTCTCTGACATAAGTAAGAACAGAAGGAAATAGGATAGAAGGGGACACCAAGGCCTACGGACGTCTGCAGGACTACCTCGGGTCTCCGCTGGACTGAAGGCAGCAACCTCACTGTGGTCCAAATGCTCCAGCACCGGGATCTGCACACAGTGCAGAGTGTAGTATCAGCAAAACCGACCTCATGTGTTGGTAAGTGTCGAGCCTAACCTCAGCGAAGTAGTGACGAGGCTAGGACAAGACTACCAAATAAACCAGTGCAGTTAAATCATATACGGTAAATAATGATAATAGAAACTAGCAGTTAAAGGTGGGAAGGGGGAACATGCTGCGGGGAATATCAAGTACTAACAGAATTTCAGTAGAGAAGCATAAAGAACACCATAATTTCATATCAGCAAGAATAAGGGGAAAAAAACAGTAACAAGTGCACGGCATCACCCTTCGTGCTTTTACTCTCGTTCTCACCATAAGAATATTCACTTTTATTCTTTCTTGTTGCGGCGTGTAACCCGATCCCGATCATTTAATACTGTTGCGCGCGTGCAACCCGATCCCAGTCATATAATACTGTTGCGGTGTGCAACCCGATCCCAATCTATAATGATGTTGCGGCGTGCAACCCGACCCCACCTGTCCACCCTTATTACTCCTTGTTGCGGCATGCAACCCGATCCCATATAATATTATTGCGGCGTGCAACCCGATCCCATATAATATTGTTGCGGCGTGCAACCCGATCCCAATATACAAATCAACACCAATCACAAAAGAATCCCGGCAAGGGAACAATAGTATAACAACAATATCCAGGCAGGGGAAACAATACCATTAGCAATAACATCCCGGCAAGCGAAACAATATCATAAGCAATAACATCTCGGCAAGGAAAACAATAACATCCCGGCAAGGGAAACAACAATATATCTCATCTCGTTTCCACAATCACTTTGCAACATAAGTCTCGACTTGAGCCAATGCTCAATAATGGTCAATTACCAAGAATACTTTCACAAGCCTTGTTCAACATTTATAGTCATCATATTAAGTATGGACAATACATAACGAAGTCACAACAATCATAGTATAAGACTCACAGGCATGCTTGACACCAACGTATAGATACTCGTCACCACACCTATACGTCGTACTCAAACATAGCAAATAAGACCACAACTCCTATTCCCTCAAGCTAAGGTTAGACCAAACACTTACCTCAATGCCGCAAACACAATCAAGCCTCAACTACCGCTTTACCTCTTGATTTCACCATCAATTCGCTTGTATCTAGTCACAATTTACTTAATAGCATTAATAAATGCTAAATAAACCAATTCTAATGCATGAAAATAGGTTTTCTAATGATTTCCCCAAAAAGTCAAAACCCGACCTCGGGCTCACTTGGTCAAAACCCGAAGTTCGAACCAAAACCCGATCATCCATTCACCCATGAACTCAAATATATACTTTGTTTTGAAATCGGACCTCAAATCGATGTCCAAATCCCCAAAATTTGAAAAACCCTTGATTTTGAAACGAAATCATGTAAAAAGATGGATTAGATTGAAAGAAATGAGTTAGAAATGACATACAAATGATTTGGAGAAGAACCTTTCTTTGGAAAATCGCCCAAGAGAGCTTAAGGTTTGAGAGAGTTTGAAAAATGAAGAAAATTTTGTCTAAGTTAGAATTTACACAGGTGCAGTTATCGCATTTGCGATGTCAGGTTCGCAAATGCGAACTCGCAAATGCGGCCCAGGCTTCGCAAATGTGAAGGTAGGCCTGCCCAGTTAACATCGCAAATGCGAACGTTTGTTCGCAATTGCGATTACTGCTCTTGTCACATTTGCGACTCTGAACTTCGCAAATGCGAAGGTCCCCATCCAGCCCAGTCTTCGCAAATGCGAGCTCGCATCTGCGAGCCAGGCTTCGCAATTGCGAAGCCTGCAGACCTGCAACACACCCGAGCCCTCGGGGCTCCAAACCAATCATGCACGCAAGTCCATAAACATCATACGGACTTGCTCATGCGATCAAATCATCAAAATAACATCAACAACTATGAATTCAACCTCAAATTCATGAAATTACTCAAGAACATTGAAATTTCCATTTTCTCAACTAAAGGTCCAATTTATACCAAATGAACTCTGATTCTTACCAAATTCCACAGATTCAACCTAATTATTATTTTAAACTTGTATCGGGCTCCGAAATCAAAATACGGGCCCGATACCATCAAATTCAAACATCTTTAAATTTCCATAAACTCTTATATTTTCAGTTAAACAATTTCTTTCAAAAATTCATTTCTCGGGCTTGGGACCTCGGAATTCAATTCCGGGCATACGCCCAAGTCCCATATTTTTCTACGGACCCTCTGGGACCGTCAAATCACGAGTCTGGGTCCGGGTCCGTTTACCCAAAATGTTGACCGAAGTCAACTTAAATTCAATTTTAAAGGCAAAATTAGCATTTTCCTCAAATTTCCACAAAAAAACTTTCCAGATATACGCCCGAACTCGTACGCAAATCGAGGTGAGACAAAATGAGGTTTATATGGCCTCGGAACACAGAATTGACTATCAAAACGAGTGATGACCCAAGGTCATCACACTCTCCACCTCTAAAACAATCGTTCGTCCTCGAACGGACATAGAAATGTACCTGAGTCGGAGAAAAGATGGGGATATCGGCTCCGCATATCGTACTCGGACTCCCAGGTCGCTGCCTCAACAGGCTGACCCCTCCACTGAACACGAACCGAAGGAAAACTCTTCGATCTCAATTGACGAACCTGCCGGTCTAGAATAGATATCGGCTCCTCCTCATAGGACAAGTCCTTGTCCAACTTGACAATACTGAAGTCTAACACGTGGGATGGATCGCCGTGATACGTCCGAAGCATGGACACATGAAATACTAGATGCACGGCTGATAAACTCGGCGGCAACGCGAGTTTGTAAACCACCTCTCCCACTCGATAAAGAATCTCAAATGGTCCGATGAACCTAGGGCTTAGCTTGCCCTTCTACCCAAATTTCGTCACACCCTTCATAGGCGACACCCGAAGCAACACCCGCTCTCCGACCATGAATGCCACATCACGCACCTTCCGGTCAGCATAACTCTTTTGCCTGGACTGAGTTGTACGAAGCCTATCCTGAATGATCTTAACCTTGTCCAAGGCATCTGGTACTAGATCCGTACCCAACAACCGAGCCTCTCTCGAATCAAACCACCAAACCGGCGACCGACACCGCCTACCATATAATGCCTCATAGGGAGCCATCTGGATGCCCGACTGATAGTTGTTGTTGTAGGCAAACTCCGCTAATGGCAAGAACTGATCGCACGAACCTCTAAAGTCAATAACATATGCTTGGAGCATATCCTCCAAAATCTAAATAGTACGCTCGGACTGTCCGTCCGTCTGAGGATGAAACGATGTGCTCAACTCGACCCGTGTGCCCAACTCACGCTGAACTGTCCTCTAGACATGTGAGGTAAACTGCGTACCTCAGTCAGAAATGATAGACACGGGCACACCATGAAGACGAACAATCTCCCGGATATAGATCTCAGCTAACCTCTCTGAAGAATAGGAGACTATCATAGGAATGAAATGCACTGACTTGGTCAACCTATCAACAATAACCCACACTGTATCAAACTTCCTCTGAGTCTGTGGGAGTCCAACAACAAAGTCCATAGTGATACACTCCCACTTCCACTCGGTAATCTCAATCCTCTGAAACAAACCACCAGGTCTCTGATGCTCATACTTTACCTGCTGTGAATTCAAACACCGAGCTACATACGCAACAATATCTTTCTTCATTCTCCTCCACCAATAATGTTGCCGCAAGTCTTGATACATCTTAGCGGCGCTCGGATGAATAGAATACCTAGAACTATGGGCCTCCTCTAGAATCAACTCACGAAGTCCATCCACATTAGGCACACAAATACAACCCTCCATCCTCAAAACTCCATCATCTCCAACTGTAACCTACTTGGCACCTCCGTGCCGCACCGTGTCCCTAAGGACAAGCAAATAAGGATCATCATACTGCCGATCTCGGATACACTCAAATCATAGAGAACGAGCAACTTTGCAAGCTAACACGCGGCTGGGCTCAGAAACATCCAACCTCACGAACTGATTGGCTAAAGCCTGAACATCCAAAGCAAGCAGTCTCTCACTGGCCGAAATATACGCAAGACTGTCCATACTAACTGACTTCCTACTCAAAGCATCGGCCACTACATTCGCCTTCCCCGGATGATACAAGATGGTGATATCATAGTCTTTCAAAAGCTCCAACCACCTCCTCTGCCTCAAATTGAGCTCCTTCTGCTTGAACAAATACTACAAACTCTTATGATCCGTGAACACCTCACATGACACGCCATATAAGTAATGCCTCCAAATCTTCAGCGCGTGGACAATGGCTGCTAGCTCTAAGTCATGAACTGGATAATTCTTCTCGTGAATCTTCAACTGCCGCGAAGCATATGCTATAACCTTGCCATTCTGCATCAACACCGCACCAAGTCCAATACGAGATGCGTCACAATATGTTGTATACGGCCCTAAACCCGTAGGCAATACCAACACCGGTGCCATAGTCAAAGCTGTCTTGAGCTTCTGAAAGCTCGCCTCACACTTGTCCGACCACTTGAACTGGGCACCCTTCTGGGTTAACCTGGTCATCGGGGCTGCAATAGAGGAAAACCCCTCCACAAACCGACGGTAATAGCCAACCAAACCCAAGAAACTCTGGATCTCTATAGCTGATACGGGTCTAGGCCAGTCCTTGACTGCCTCTATCTTCTTAGATCCACCTAAATACCCTATGCTGATACAACGTGACCTAAGAATGCAACTGAACTCAACCAGAACTCACATTTTGAAAACTTAGCATATAACTGACTGTCCCTCAAAGTCTGGAGAACGGCTCGAAGATGCTGCTCATGCTCCTCTCGGCTGCGGGAATAGATCAAAATATCATCAATGAAGACTATCACGAAGGAATCCAAGTAAGGCTTGAACACTCGGTTCATCAAATCCATGAAACTTGCTGGGGCATTTGTGTTAGTTTATATGAGTCCACCACACTATAGAGTACCTGGTCCTCTATGAGTTTCCACTAAAAATACTAATGAACCAAACTGCATAGAGATCTGGTCCTATATCAGTTCCCACAGTGCTAACTACAGAACCAGTATGTAAATGAGACACAAGATTTTTACGTGGAAAAATCTCACTCAAGGGGACAAAAACCACGACCTACACCTGTAGGCTTTCAACTTCACTAACTTGTAAAATATCTATTACAAGCCACTTTGTAATGACTCCATTACAAAGAATTCAACTCAACTAACTTGTGGTACTCTTACCACAAGCCACTTTGTGACTCCCTAGTTACAAAGACTTTCACTAACTTGTGATGCTCTCACCATAAGCCACTTTGTCACTCTACAGTTACAAAGGCTTTTGACTAACTTGTGATACTCTCACCACAAGCCACTTTGTCACTCTCTAGTAACAAAGACTTTAACTTATGACTAAACCCAGTCACAACATAAACTCAGAGAGTTTACGGATTTTACAAGAGGTTTCCTAATCAACGCTTCTAAGAAAGCGGGATAGGAGTTACAATGAAGAACACATAACAAAGTCTCAACAAACCTAAGGACTTAAGATATCTTCAATTTTGGATACGGTCTTGAGGTTGCTGCAGCTTTGTTCTTGAGAGAGGTTGTTGTAGCACTTGAGAGAATGTTTTCTTTTCTGATTTTCAAGTGTTCAAGTGATCAGATCCCATGCACCAGGTTGTTATACTACAAAAGACATTACCATGGTGATGTCAATTCACAATGGTGATGTCAAATCTTGGTTAGTACATGCTTCTTCTCAATAGGAAGTCACTGTTGCACTGTCGCGTGTACAGTTGCGGGCATTCACTTTCTGCAGTTGCTTTCCAACTATATAGTTGACTCATACTTCTGTCAGAGGACCCTAAGGGACCAGGTCCCTGTTGTTTTCCTCTTTATACAGTTGCGGACAGTCACTTTCTGCAGTTGTATAGTTGACTTGTACTTCTGTCAGGGCAACACCAAGGGATCAGGTCCCTAATCTGGTTCTTGTGCACACTGCCCAGATTATCTTGAGTTGATTAACTTGAATGATTGTACCAGGCATGCTTCAGGTCCTTTATCTGGTTCTATACAGAAAGTTTGTTAGATCATCAAAACATATATTAAAAGACCTTAAGCGCATCAATTTCCCCCTTTATGATGATGACAAACTTTTAACATTGATGACTATTTGACTTAACCAGATAAGGTACCAGAAACCGCATATGTTCCCCCTGACTCTATGCTTCTCCCTTAATTACTTGCTGCAATTTCAGTTTAATCGATTCTTCTGCCTTTTGGCATCAACAAAAAGACACAGTCAGACAAAAAGGCATAAAAGTCTAACAAAGCTAACTCATGCCACATATGTGCACACAACATGATAGAAAAGAGAAGCAAAAGGGAAAACAAGCATTGTACAAGCAAAAGAAGAGTTGTTTCATTAATAAGAAATTAGACTGTTTCAATAGGAGCAGCAACGGTGAAATCCAACATGCCCTCACAAAAAGACAAATAAAAAGAAAACAACAGCCACAAAACATCAGAGCAAAAGATAACTGGCCACTGAGAGGATCCTAGGGGGCACTAGAAGAAGGAGGCTTGGAAGAGGAGGCAGCAATGGTTTTGAGAACCAGGTCCATGCGGGCATTTGCAGACAACTATTAGTCAAGCAGTTTCTCCCGCAGGTTCTTCACTTGTTGCCTAAGTCCAGAACTTGTCTCATACCTCCCATCTTCGAGATTGTCGGGTCAAACGTGCGACCCCACAAGACTTTTCTGAGTTCTCAAACTCTCCTTCCCAAGGCCACTGTCACTTGGAATGGTCTTCATTGAACTAGGTTCTCCCATAGTTTCCCACTTTTATTTTCTAGACATTTTAACAAATTTCCCGTTTCTGCTTGCAATAGCCACAATGTCACCTTCAAACAAATCTTTCTCAAACACAAACTTTTGGACTTTTGTAGATCTTTTCACTAAGGAACTAGGTTCCCCCACAGCATCTTTATCAACCTCAACCACTGGAGTGTGTTTGTCAGCCACAACTTCCCCCTATTTCATCAGCCTCTTCTTCTTTTTCTTAATACTCTGCTTATGCTTCTGCAAGGCAACAGACTCAAAAGCCTCTTTCTTCTGCAACCTCCTAATTTGTTTCAGCTGAAAGAGAATCAGGTTCTTCAACAGGTTTTTCTGTGACGGTGTCATGAACCGGAGACTCAAAAAGCACTAGAGTCCGTTCATCCCCTAAGAAATGGAGTTTCTTCCCCCTGAGATTCAGGCATAGGGGAGGATCCTTCATCATTAGACTCTTAGCAGTGGTAGCCATGATATTTAGTGCCGCTTCCTTATCTGGTGACTCCTGTTTAACCAAAAAGTGGAATTTCGGTCAAAGATTTATTTTAGAAGAACCCGGGTTACTGATAATCAAAAATAAAATGAATAAAAGAAACTAATTTTGCCAATAATAATGATGAACAGAAGAAAGCAAAATAAATCAGTATATTTCAATGGTGTTTTTCGTGTGTCTACAAATAACCAGTTTTTTCCTCTTTATTGCTATCTCTAAGATATACGTTTCGCCTTTGTTATAATAAGGCCATTATAGACAATTAAAGGCATTAAATGCTACGTTACATAATCATTGTAATTTAATACAGATTCTCTAACGTTTTCGGTATTTAATGCTTATTAAATACCGTATTTGTACTCTTTTGTGCTGTCAGATTCATTCTCTTTAATTTTTGGATTTAAATAGGTACGAGCGTTAAGCCTTTTGAACATTTGTCGTGCCTCTGCTTGTGCTTCTGTTCGTATCTATTGCAACTCGTGCCTCTTTGCTAATCATCATTCTTTGACCAGCCTTCGTGTCATGACATGTCATCTTTCAATCACTTCAATATATATAAACTCAATTTTTCCCAATACAGATAGTCCCCCCACTTGCCATTTATTCATCAATTGAATATTTGGGAAGTGGATTTTATTAAAGCGGGAATATTTGCCGCCATCAGTTTTTCTCTAGAACTGTCGCTTCATTTGTCACTTCTATTTAATGCCCATTACACGTGGCACCTTTTGGTTAATTCTGCGACTTGTCAGCGTTTTCAAGGCTTTTTTATGGCTGCACCAATTACGAAACGTCAGTTCTCATCATGACGTTTCCATTATTACAACTTTTCCTTGGACGGTTGCTTCTAAGTATAAATATAGTTTTCACTTTAGTCCTTCTCTCATAAAGTTCTCAGAATATTCAATTCTTGTTTGCTTCTTCCTCGTACTATCATGTCTTCATCAAACCCTAACCCTAGGCGAGCCTCCATTGTTGATAACTTTCCTCATGCCCCTAGTAGAAGCAGAAGAGGAGGCAGACTGCGTAATTTAGGTTCTTCATCCATACGCGGTTCTTCTCTTCCTTCATCTAGTGCCAGTCCCTCTTCTAGAACCAGAGGTTCTCTTTCTCAAAGGTCTTCTTCTAGAGGTAAGGAACCTTCTGAACCTCTTCGTGAACCTTCAGTGGAGGAAATAGTCCATGCGGAACTATCTTTCTATAATGATAGAGAATCCCTTAGAAATCAAGTGTCCTCTTTAGATCGTATTGATATCTACCCAACTCAAATCATTGAAGGTCTGATTGCTTTAGTTCGTAAAGACTGCCATTGGAGTCATGACTTCCCAATTATAATTCCCAATGCAAACCAAAGAATCACCTCCTATTTAATTGGATTTTCTTTTGTTTATACATACCCTTTCACATTAGGTTTCAAACCCGCTATTGACCCTGTTATCCTTGAATTCTATCATTTTTTCGATGTCTGTTTAGGTCAAATTGGCCCTAAGTGGAGGATTGTTGCCTGTTTGAGGCATTTGACCAACATGACAAGCGTGACTTTTACTTTCTCTCATTTAATTCACCTTTATTCTCCCAGACTCTTTCGCCAAGGTGCTTTTACCTTAGTAGCAAGGAGTAACTGTGGCTAGTACGCCCGGTTTGTTGCTGCCCCCACTGTTGGTTTAGTGGGTGAAGAAAATGTTCCTTCCCTGAGAAGTGGAATTTTGCATGTGAGTTTTTTTTAATAACTTTCTCGTACCTTTTTCCCTCAATTTTGATGATCATTGTTTTAATTTTCCTTTTCTTTTCCAGCGACCATGGGAGTTGTTGATGAAATTCCCAATTTTCGTGGTTGGATAGGAAAATTATTAAATACAGCTCCAATGGAGGGTATATCTTGGAAAACTCTCTCCCAACGATTTGGCTGGAAAGTGAAAACTCATGGTAAGAGTTTTTTTTATAACCCTTTTTTATTAACTCTTTAGAACTTATTTTAATCCTTCTTTTTATCAGGATTTGCCATTCAAGGTATTAGGGCTGAGGCGGTCGTAGCTTCTCGGATTTCTTTGGAAAGGACCCAAGAGATACTTTTGGGCTCTTCATCGAAAAGAAAAGCTACTGTTGACCAAGACTCTAAAGAAGAAGAAGACGAGGGTTCCTTGGTAAAAAGGCCACGAGCTCGTAGACGAATCATTTCTGATGATGAAGCATCTCCCCCTCGTTCTATTCCTTTTACCGAGTCTGTTGAAGCCCCGGTGGTGATCCCTGATGATGATGTTCCCACTGCTGCTCATGATTCTGTGGAGAGACTTTTTAACCGCGGGTTTGATAGTGAAAGTTTAGGTCCAATTTCTGATGAAGCACCCCTTGCTTCTTTTTCTACTTCCGTTCCTGTGATACCTCCTTTACCGGTCGTGGCTGCTACAGTTCCTCCTCAGGCTGTTTTGACTGCTTCTACAGTTCCTCCTTCGACTACTCCTTCTTCAACTGTTCCTCCTTCAACTATTCACTACACTGAGGTTGGTTCCTCAAGTAGAAGTAAGGCCATGAGACAGGTTATCATCGAAGTCCCCGCCGATGGTGATCTTTTGAGAAAATCAGGTGGGGATGATGTATGGTTGAAACCTCTGATCGGCCCAATCGAGAAGGCCAAGCTTGAAAGTCATAATTCTATAACTTTGATGAATGACATAATACATTCGTCATTAAAGGTATTCTTTTTTAATGATTTGTTATTCCTTTTTGTAAAACTCTTATCTTACTTCTTTTTTTTCTTTTTCAGATCAACCTCGTGGGTACAGAAATGATAAAAAGGGTTTCTCACACGGAGCAGTTGATGTACGAGTATCAAGTTGAAGTAGATAACCGGAGGGAACAGTATGAGAGTCTTCAGATCGACATGGAAATATTAGAAGACAGCAAAAGTACCTTAGAGCAGCAGTTAAGGGCTTTAACTTCAGAGTTGGCGGTTGTAAAAGCTTCCTCAAGTCAAGTAGATAAGGAAAAGAATCGTCTTGAAACCTTTTTTTCCGAGCAACTCTCCAAGGCCAGTGAAGAGATCAGAGAGTTGAAGGCTCTCTTAAGTGAAAAAGAAGCATATGCCGGTGAACTCGTACAGACTCTGACTCAAGCTCAAGAAGACCTCCGGGAATCTTCTGGTAAGGTTCGCTTTTTAGAGAGTTCACATGCTGCTCTTCAAATTTCTTACGATTCTGCCTTGGCTGATAATGAGAATCTAAAGAATGAAATTACTGACTGGGAAAGAGATTACGAGATTCTTGAAGACAAAACCGCAATTGAAGTGAGTTGGGCATTTTTAAATTCTCGCCATATACCCTTGTTGAAGTTAGCCAGGAGAATTTTAATTTGGAATCTGAGTTAGCCAAAATCAAAGAAACTATTGAAAAGACTCAACAGTGCCAAGATTTTTCTTCTCCCGTGGCTGAAACCTCTGAGAACATTGAAGATGATATGGGTATGGTGAGTGCCCCAATTCCTTCGAGTCAAGTTGAACCTGCTCCTGATGATGACTCTACTTCAGTTCCTTCTTCTATTCCCTAGCGACAAGTTTATGATGCATGACTTTTTTTTTCTTTTTTGGTGGTATGCGGTTGAAACCCTTGGTTATTTTTTTTAAGGGTTTGTTAAAACGTTAAGTCCCCAATCCTTTTTGGGGCATTTTGTATAAGCAACTTTTAGTTTATGGCTAAGTTCACACTTAGTCTAAACTTTTTAATATTAAGAAGTTTTGTTATTTGAACTTCTATTTTGTTTATTCTTGCCTTTACATTTAAGGACTTACTGAATAACTTGCATTTTTATTTTGTAAAATGCTTTCTTTATCCCATCAATGTTTTAAATCAATCATGAATTTTATAAAAGAGGGCCCTTTTATATTCGACACTTAATGAAGAAGACGTCTCAACTTCATAATAGTGTTAATATATGACAAAAAAAATAGGAACACACATGTTTCTTGAAATAACTTTGACAAGTTTTTATTTGAACTTTGCCAAGTTTTAAATAACACTTTACATGTATTTAAATAAAATATATAACTTTTTCGTAACTATTTTTCTTACAACAGATTTTTAAAAGAAAGAATAAAATACAAGGTTTTTATGTAATAACCCGTTTCAGTACATGTATACAAGGTTTTTATTTATAACCTGTTTCAGTACATTGCCTTTAACCTAACTATGATAAGGTTTTACTTTGGCCTTGGCTCGTGACTGACTTTCATTGGCTTTTGCTCTGCATTTGACTCATTCAATGAGTAAACTTTTAAGGCTTCTTCTTTGCCTTCTTTATACATATGTCCACGTATATTATATAGTCCCCCAAGTGTTTGAGCTTTGAAGTATGAAGTCTCGAGCACTTGATTACTCCTCTTATTTAATCCCCTTCCTGTAAAGGAATAAAACAAACAGGACTCGGAGGTACAATTTTAGATGAAGACTGCTAAACCCGTATCAATTTCTATCAGAATAGGTGTAACCCTAGACCGGAAATTTTAATTTATTCCACGTGCCTTGCAGGTCGTGATTCATCATTTAGTACGGGTTAGTTTTTTTCTATCATCTAAAATCGTTAGTAAAATTTTAACAATTCAAAAATAGAATTTTAAAATGAGGATACCTCACCGTGGGTATTCCTTAGAAATAGTATCTCTTTAGGTGAACGGCATTCCAATGTGAAGGTAATATCTTTCCATCCATTGTCTCCAGCTCGTATGCTCCTTTTCCCGCAATACCTTGAATCATGTAAGGTCCTTCCCAGGTTGGACCTAATTTTCCCGTATTAGCCGTCTTCGTGGATTAAAAAACTTTCTTGAGTAGGAAGTCCCCAATCTTGAAGTATCTTAGTCATGCCTTTCGATTGTAATATCGTTCCATGACTTGTTTTTGTGATGTCATTCTTATTAATGCAGCTTCTCTTCTTCCTTCAAGTAAGTCAAGGTTTATGCGCATTTCTTCTTCATTAGATTCTTCTGACGTTTGCGTATACCTCGTGCTTGGTTCCCCTATCTCAACCGGAATTAAGGCTTCAGCTCCGTACACCAATGAGAATGGAGTTTCACCTGTGCTAGTTTTTGCTGTCGTGCGATATGCCCATAAAACACCAGGTAGCAATTTTGGCCAATTGCCTTTAGATTCTTCAAATTGTTGACAATGATTTTATTTGTTGATTCAGCTTGTCCATTACCCACCGGATGGTAAGGCGTGGATGTAATCCTTTTGATCTGCCAACTTAGAAAAAATTCTGTGATTTGTGCGCCTATAAATAGTGGGCCATTATCACACACGATTTCCTTTGGTACACCGAATTGGCATATGATATTTCGCCAAATGAAATCTCTGACTTCCTTTTCCCGTACCTGTTTAAATGCTCCTGCTTCTACCCATTAAGTAAAGTAGTCAGTGAGTACAAGTAGGAATTTTACCTGTCCTTTTGCTTGTGGTAGTGGACCCACGATATCCATTCCCCATTTCATAAAAGGCCATGGTGCAATGAGTGGATGTAACAGTTCCGCGGGTCTATGCATGTTGTTACCATATATTTGGCACTTATCACATTTAGTCACGAAATTCTCCGCTTCTTGTTCCATTTTAGGCTAATAATAGCCTGCTCTAATCATGGTTCTTACCAGTGATCTTCCTCCTGTGTGATTTCCACAATGCCCCTCGTGTATCTCTCGCATTACATATTCCATTTAAGAAGGCCCGAGGCATCTTGCTAAGGGGCCACCGAATATTTTCCGATAAAGATTGCCTTACTTTAAACAGTATCGAGTAGCTTTTTTTCGAAGCGCGTGAACTTTTTTCTTGTCTTCAGGGACGGTACCATACTGCAAAAAAACGACAATTTCGTTTCTCCAATCTCAGGTTAAGTTATTGAAATTTACCTCATTTTTGTTTGGATCGAGCACCGAATGAAACAAATGAATTACAGAAGCATTTTTATTGCTCGCCACGTCTGCCGCAGATGCGAGATTTGCTAGGGCATCTGCTTCGACATTTTCATCTCTTGGTATCTGCGTGACTTTCCAGGTTTGAAATTGTCTAATCAAATCCCGTACCTTTTCTAAATATTGCTGCATTCGCGCATCCCTGGCTGTATAAGTCCCCAGCATTTGGTTAACTACGAGCTGCGAATCGCTTTTGATTACAATTTGATTAATGCCAAGTTCTCGTGCCAGTTCCAAACCTGCAATCACAACTTCATACTCTGCCTCATTATTAGTTATAGAATGGCATTTTATGGCTTGACGAATGGTTTCACCCGTAGGTGGCACCAAAACAACTCCTAAACCTGTTCCCTTCACGTTAGATGAGCCATCAGTAAATAAGGTCCAAATTCCTGGATTAGACCCGTTGAACACCTGTAATTCTTTTTCTGCTTCTAATGCATCCCTTGGCTAAAATCAGCCAAAAAATCTGCTAACACCTAAGATTTTATCGCGGTTCTGGGCTGGTAAGTAATGTCATATTCACTTAATTATATAGCCCATTTGGCTAATATACCTGACAACTCATGCTTGTGTAATATATTGCGTAATGGATAAGCAGTTACTACGACAACAGGGTGACATTGAAAATAAGGCCTTAGTTTTCTTGATGACATGATTAGTGCAAGTGCAAGCTTTTCTAATTGAGGATACCGCGTCTCCGCATCTAATAATGATTTGCTGACATAATAAATTGGAGATTGTTTACCTTGGTCTTCACGAACTAAGACAACACTCACCACTACTTCTGAGACAGCAAGATAGATGAGCAATCTTTCTCCAACCTTTGGTTTTGCGAGCAATGGCGGATTTGACAGGTATGTCTTCAAATTTTTGAGTGCTTGTTGACACTCCTCAATCCATTCGAATTGATCTTGCTTTTTAAGAGCTGAAAAGAATTTAAAGCACTTTTCTGATGATTTGGAAATAAATCTCCCCAGGGCTGCAATTCTTCCTGTCAACCTCTGCACTTCTTTTTTACTTGTAAGCATGTCAGGGATTTCTTCAGTGGCTTTAATCTGTGCGGGATTCACTTCAATACCACGGTTAGAAACAAGAAAACCCAAAAACTTACCTGATGCAACACCGAATGCACATTTCTCAGGATTTAATTTCATATTGAATTTTCGCAAGATCTGAAACGTATCTGACAGGTGCGATATATGATCCCCTGAATGTTGTGTTTTAACGAGCATATCGTCTATATAGACCTCCATAGTTTTTCCCAAATGTTCTTGGAACATTTTGGTCACCAGTCTTTGATATGTTGCACCATCATTTTTGAGACCAAAAGGCATTACTTTATAACAGTAAGTCCCCCTGTCTGTTGTAAATGAAGTTTTTTCTTCATATATAGGATACATTTTGATCTGGTTGTATCCTGAATACGCATCTAAAAAGCTTAACAACTCATGTCCTGCAGTAACATCAATTAGTTGATCTAGCGGTAATGGAAAAGAATCTTTAGGACAAGCTCTGTTAAGGTCTGTGTAATCTACACAAACTCGCCATTTACCATTCTTTTTTGGTACCACAACAGTATTAGCTAACCAGTTAGGATACTTTACCTCGCGAATAGACCCAATCTTTAATAATTTTTGGACCTTATCTTGAATCACCTGATTTTTGAAAGTTCCTTGCTTTTTCTTCTTTTGTTTGACAGGTGGATATGATGGGTCTTCATTTAACTTGTGAGTCATTACATCCGGTGGTATTCCTGTCATATCAGAATGGGACCAAGCAAAACAATCCACGTTAGGTTTAAAAAATTCAATCAACTTACCTTTCATGTCCTGGCTTAGATTGGCCCCTACGTAGACTTTCCTTTCAGGCCATTGTGTAAATAATACTACAGTCTCCAGTCCTTCAATCGTTGTTTTAATATTTTTGTTTTCCTCTGGTTCTTGAATGGAATCGAGCCTTGAGTCCACATCTGTTCGCCCTTGTTCAGTTGAGGTTTGTGTTGTGGTATCCTCAACTGGATTCTGTAACTGCTATTTTTCTTCGTTTCTCGTACTTGAATCTGCTACGGAGTTGATGCTCCTGGATGTCTGTTGATCCCCACGGATTTGACATATTCCCCATTATTTACCGTAAAAATGGTAACAATAATTAAATTTGTAAATGGGATTCTAAAAATACGTGATCTATTCCCGAGCTAGTTTGAAAGGGTGATCAGCGCTAAATATGGAGTAAAAACAGTAAAGATCGAGCTAGCCAAAAACGATATTTGAACCAGTAAGGGATGTTCCCGGGCTTAGGACAAGCCAGTAGATACCTCGGGGCCAGGCCTCGAGCCTACCTCGGACCTATCGAAGAGAACCTTATCGAGGGTAATCGGGAAGGGGATAATAGATAAGTATGTGCATACAAGGCTTTATGCCGTCAATCTTGAGCTAAATGATGAAGAACAAATGAAGAACAATAAGATGTTAGGGCAACCTCGGGGTCGAAGAACACAGTTAACTTTAGAAGAAAGAGATAGAGAGAGATATTATTGCTTATTGGAGAAGTGGAGCAACATCAGTCTTTTACAAGGTGGGGTGAGTCCCCCTTATATAGGCGAAGGGACTACATAAAATATGCATATACTATTTACAAGAGTAGAAAGATGGGACGGCCTATCGCTCGTCATCTTAATAGGTTACAGATAGACCGGCCCTGTCAGGTGTAGCCATGCGCTCCGGAGTCATCTTCTCTTACTCCTGACCTCGAACCCTACTTCTTTCGATTCGGACCTCGATGAGCCCGGAGGTCGAGAACTCGATCACAGCCTTCCATCCTCGGGGTCTCGAGGGAGGCTTCCCGAATTGTCTTGATAGCGAAAATCAAGTCTTCTGATTTTTACCGCGTACAGATAGTCTCCGCGTTTCTCATGACGAAGTGATGGGAAACGATACTGAATCGTATCCTCGCAGCCTTAAGGTCATATTTGCCATGATGTCATTCATTTAAGAGCATTAAATGCCATAGCCCCGGAAACCGCGCGGAGCCGCCGTTATACACGATGATCGAGGAGTTTACGAACCATTGCAGGCTCGTCCCTTCCGCTTCCCCAATTGGATCCTATAAAATGATCCGATCATCAGATGCTGCTCATTTTTGCCCTTCCTCTAGGCTTGTGAACCGGAATATTAATTTAATCGATATATTTTCGTCCTTCTCTATTTTTCTTTTCGGAAGAGTTCCCTCATCATTTATGGCTAGGACTTCCAGGACAGTACCCCGTCGGAACGATACCGCATCATCGTCCCAGTCGGCCAGGGGGGGTGATAGGCCGGCCCCTCCTCTAGAGCAGTGGATCCCCTCCGAGTTCGATACGTCAAAGGACTTCAGTGTCGAGGCTCCTGCGTCCAAGCCGGGCCGATACGAGCACGTGTCTCGATATATTAGTGTCTTGGCTAATGTCGAAAGAGTGAAGAATAACTGCCGATGGAATGAAACAGCGATAGTGGAAATTCCTACCTCCAACGAAGATATTACCAGTTTCAAGGAAGGCTTTCTTTGTGTATACACATACCCGTTACCTTGGGTCCCAACGAATCCGTAAAATCTCCTCCCTTGGACATCGACTCGGTGATCCTCGGCTTTTGTACTCGGT
Source organism: Nicotiana attenuata (assembly GCF_001879085.1). Classification (NCBI taxonomy): domain Eukaryota; kingdom Viridiplantae; phylum Streptophyta; class Magnoliopsida; order Solanales; family Solanaceae; genus Nicotiana; species Nicotiana attenuata. The sequence goes on along the minus strand of NW_017670575.1, from coordinate 308,396 downwards.
ATCGAGTGACCCTTGGCCAGATCTCACCGTCCTTTTGGAGGATTGTGCTGGTGTTTAGGCATTTTACTGAGGAGATTGCGGGTGAGGTTCTTACTCTCAATCATCTGATCGGACTATACCGTCCTCGACTGTACCGAGGCTTGATCAAGCTTCGGCAACGGTCCAAGAAACCTCTCTTTTCAATCGTCGATGAGGGGAAGGACCGAGGGTGGATGAGCAGGTTCGTTTGGGTGCGCACCTCAGACATCATCCCGGTCCAATGGATGCCTTTTCTCGAACGGTGGAACTTTCAGCGTAAGTATATCTTCTCCTTAATCGTTTCTCAACTTTTCTTTCGAGCGTTGTGATAACCTCTCGACGACTTTCTCCAGCTTCTCCTTGGTATCCTGAGGAGGTTCCAGACTTGGCGAGGTGGATAAAGCGCTTGGATAGAGAGTTCCCGTATCATCTCCGATCCTGGGACCTCGTAACCGATAGGCGCTTGGTGGCCAAGAACCATGGTGGGGTTTCTTTTCTGTATGTACCTTGTATTTTGTATTCCCTTTGTGCTTCATTCATCGTGTTGATGCAGGCCTTGGGGAAAAGACGTTGATGAGGCCACCCTCTGGTGGCAAAAAGGGGGCCTTGGGAGTCGGCACGGGCAGGAAAAGGAAAACAAGAGTGGCTGCTGCTCGACCCGACGAGGCCGCTGTCCCGAGCTCTGACCCGGATCCCAGTGCAAGCGGGGAAGAAGATGATGATGGAAGTCCACTGAGAAGGAGGTCGAGGATCAGCGAGAGGGGTTCGCAGGTACCCCAGACGGAGGCTGCCGAGTCCACGACGACTATGGCCAGCAAGGCTGAGGAGCTGAAGGTTGTTGGTGAGGACGCTGATGTGGTTTCGAATCGCTCGGCCAGATTTGGAGTAGCTTCTGCCAGCAGGGCTATGGGCTTAGATGGGACGGAGTTTGGAGCCTTCCCGAGGCGTGGGCCGCTATTCGATGGGGTTGATAACCCGAACGACTTCATCCGAAACTGTTCAGTTTTGTCGGGAGAATAGAGAGACGCCGGGAGGATGGTGGGTGCCACGGTCGAAACTTCCTTCGGAGAGGAAGGCACTTTTGCCAACATCCTCGATGATGTGCCTGACGGGGTTGATCTTGACGTGACTGACACCGTTGATGCAGCAGAGAAATCCCTGAGGCAAGTGAAATTTTTTCTTTGAGCGTTTCCCTTCGCTCTTGGGCGTTATTCACCGCTTTTCTCAATTTCCTTATTATGTTGTAGTGCAAAGAGATATACGATCGTGTCATATCACAGCTCCGTGAGGAAGCCGCACATCACGAGAAAGAGCATGATGCCATTGCTTCGAGACTACAAGATTCTGAGTCTCGAGGTATCCGGGAGGAGAGGAGGTGAAAGAGCTTCGAGCTACTTTAGAGGCGGCACTCCGGGAGAAGACCGCTCTTGCTGCACAGGTATTCTTCTTCTTTCTTTCATATTTGCTCCTCTGCTCGACATCCATATGAGTGTTTTGTGTTCACATTTCTGTCGCCTTGATTTGTAATGAAGGTTGACCAGGGAAACTCGAGGATCGCCGAGTTGGAAACAGAGGTTTCCGAGTTGAGGGAGCAGAATAAAAGTGCAGCTGGGGAGTTGTCGACGTCATCGAGCCTCCTTTCGGATGCCCGTAAAGAGATCAATTCTTTGATCGAGGCCAAGCTTGGTTTGGAGCGGGATGCCGATGCTTACAAGGCAGACGCGGCCACGGCGCATGTGATGGCCCGTGATATTTCCCTGGCGGCCGAGCAGAAACTGGTCCGTGCTGTTGATCATGCCAAGGCGAAAGGAAAAAGGGAGGTTCTGGAAGAACTCATGGCCCGGGGCTTCGAGCTATCTGCTGATCTGAACAAGGCCCGTGAGACGGAGGAGGAACTGGAGCGTCTAATTATTCCCGATAAGGGCGAAGAGTATAGCGGCGAGGAGTAATCTCCGAGCCCCCCTTTCTCTTTTTTTTGTTTCATATGTTCTCCCTTCCGAATATTGTAAAGATGTGAAACTGTTTTGTTAATAGAAAAGGGAGCCTTTATTTCGGTAGTCTTTTTGCTTCAGAGCACTGGGCATCGGACCTTCGGAGCCCTTTTCTATTTTGTAGCCGAGGTTGGGTTATGAGCTCGGGGAAATGTCATCGGAGATTCCCCGGGGCCTCCCTCCTGTTTTCAAGAAACACGTGGGAGTCTGGAGTAGTTTCTTCATTGCATTCCCTAAGGGGAGTGTGATGTTAACGCGACCAGAATTAATTGGCCTGTTTGGGCAATTTGGTCGGTTGTCGCCTGGCCCTTATGTATTCGCCTATTCCTTCCCCAAGCGACGATTACTGCATTTTCTTGTTTGATAGGCTCATCTCTTCTGTAGAGCCAGGTACTTTCCACAAGCTTCCCCATTTCTCTACTTTCGTCTTGGATACTCTTCCTCTCCCTGTTATTCTGTCGTGGTCATGGCCGCTGCTTCGATGTCCGATGTTCGGGCGAAGGGTACTTCTTCCTGTATTCCGCCTTTGATTGGTGATGGCGGCCCTTCTCCGACATCAGGGGAGCGATGCCCGGAGCATACATCCCCGAGGGGCGTTGCTACACCGGGAAAA
>NW_017670575.1:254419-302432 GCF_001879085.1 Nicotiana attenuata | reverse complement strand
TGTTGGAACACGAGTCAATTGTAGCTTTATAAACATCTATACCCCAGGGATAATTATTAAAATCACCACACTCAACCAAGTCAATGTAAGGCCGTGAAATAACTTTTGTTTTGAGTTGAGAAAGTAAGAAGCTATTCACAAAATAAAGAACTGCTATCTTCAACGCATCATCATCTGTTTCCCATTTCTTCTTCTTAAAACAGTCTGCTAGTTGGGCAAATGTCACGGATGCAATCCCAAAATATTTTGAAATCAACCTATTCTCTGCTATGCTCTCTATACTTGTATCACCCTTACATTTCAACCCAGTAACAAGTGCAAATTCACCCAAGCCAAAGCGCAACCTAGAATCATTCACTACAAACCGCATCTCATTTTTCACCTCATGATGTACTTCTCTAATAAGCAAATGGTGCATAACCCGAATCTGTACAATAACTGGTGGCAGATCCAAAAAATAGCCAAAGCATGTTTTCTTAAACAGTCGAAGTTGCCTCTTTGATAAATTCGCTTTCAATTGATGAATAACATGGCAGTTGGTATCCCAATCAACCTTTGGTTTATAATCTAAGTCCATAGGTACAAGGAAATCCCAACACTGCAAAACATGTTCATATAAAATAATTTCAGAAATAGAATTCACTTAAAATGCAACTAAACCAACTAAAAATATTACAACTACCATACGATACCAACACGACATATAACTATACCAGCAGGGTATACAATTCTACTGACTAATTTCCGGCAACTACAAATGACTATACTACTATTACATAACAGATAGGAATAAAGAGAAAAAGCAAAAAGGAATGCAGCTATAAAGTATTTTCAAGATACTGTACGATACTACTATTATTAAAGGAAAAACAAATAGCGAAGATAGCTAAAAAAGGATCCAGAAGCATATGATAGTATATAGCTATACTAACAGGGTAAATAGTTGTACGGGGTTGTTCCAACAACTGTCTATAACTATAAAAACTATCACATAACATACATACACTATGTCTATCGGCACAAGACTTCTATGGGAAACATCATGCGTGCCATTGCCACTGCAACAAAACACCAGTTACGCAATTATCGGATAAAGAAGATAAATACAGGGAGATAAGAGTGCAAAGAATGAACACCATCAAACAAGTTTTTCGCATGCACCAGCACATGTCCAAAAGGTTAGAACTATCATTTAAATTAATTCTGTGTCCAATAGTCTTGAACATGGAGACATGAAATTTTACTTATAAAGAAACAAAAAGAAAATAGTGTGGGAACAATTTTCAGCAATACCAAGTGACCATCAATGCATAAACTTACTTTAAGTTGTTTCATTTGAAGATGCATATTCAATATTACTAGGGAGGGAAAGCCAAAAGAAACTTAGTTATTAAATCTACAGTATCCGGAAACTATTCTATCAAATACATATTTTAGAGGATAGTAGCAAAATACTTTTCATCTTGCATATTCTTGAGATTACTAAGGAAGTAAAAGAATAGCATAAACTCACATCAAATTGCACTACAAGATAGCTAATATTCGACAAGGAACTTATGCTACAGTACCAGCGCTTCTCGCCCATTGACCCCATCCACACAATGCCACCTATAAAGAAAAGCTCATTCTGCACTCCTAACTTACACGGTCCCATTCCTTCCATGCTTCTCTCCACCACTGTCAACTGGCTAAATACTAAATCATCTAGAAAACCATCTAATGCAAAGCTGAAAATCAGAAATCACACAGAGCAGCTCTGGCTTCAATAAATATGGTTGACTACAACAACTACTGAATTAGTGACCCTTTTTAAACCGTAAGCAGAACATTAATTTAATCTGTCTATATGAATTTTGACAGCTATAAACACTATTACGTTGCACTGAACATTGATGAAACAGATAGCTGGAATAAACAGATAAATGAAAATCGTAATAAATTTACAATAGTTCTCTTAAATGTACATAATGAACTTGAAGAAATAGAATTCACTTAAAATTAACACAACTGACTGTAACTATAATATAATACAAAAGAATAACAGGAAATCAAAAATAACGATATACTATACATTAAAAATCTCAAAGATCATAATTGTAAGAAAATTACCTTCTTGGGTGCGACACCAATTTTTCTCTTCTTTAACTGAGAATCATCGTTACAATCAACATCTACTGGTTGAGTCTCTGTTTTAGGCACGGATTCACGTCGGCTTCCCCCTAACTCATAATCCTCAACAACTTTACCTTTTCTCTTATCAGTCGCAAGAACACCTCCTATGACTGGTTCGGAATTTGTGTCGGGTAATGACAGGTAGGGAGTTTCATCGACTGACGAAGCATTAATATTGTTGCCTTTTCCACCCTCTAATTCTACATTTTCAGTTGTATTTTCAACATGACTACTGCTAGGGTTACGACTAAATGGAGACTGAGAATCAGAAAATAAGGAAAAACTAGGACCAGACATGGCTGAGGCAACGGATTCAGCAACTACTTGTGTTGAAGAATGATATTGTCCACGGCGCCACCATCTACGCGCACAATGCTTCCGACCCATAGAGAAAACAACAATCCATAGACATTGATTCACAAAAGTACAAAGGAAAACACAAAAATCCTATGATTTTGAAAATCCACTTTCACTAAAATGTACTTTCAGGAGCAAAAATTTCACCCAAAGCAAAAATATCACCCAAAATTAGGTACTAGACGAAGAGATAGAACGGAATCGGAAGAAAAAATTTAAAACTCGAATGTGATTCAATTTTGCGTTCTCATCGGTTGGCTATGGAGATTTGGAAACTGTACTCTACTCTACTTGTTAACTGTTAAAGAACGAAGAAAAGCGTGGAAAGCTTGGGACGGGTGAAATAGATGGGCTGGATCGAAGATAAGGAAGAGATGGGTAGATTGGGCCGCGTGAAATATGGGGGCCGGGTAAATAAATTGGACCGACTGGGTAGGCAGGGTAAATAGTTTGGGCATGGGTATTAAAAGGTAAATAGTTTGAGCTTAATAGGTATAAAGTGAGATTTTCTCCCTAAGTAAGCTCGTAGTCCATGAAACCTTACTGGGTCTGGGTTGGGCCAGTCCAAGGGCTTAATAAATGTATTTAATTAAAAGTATAAAAAATATAAAAAAAAACTAAAAATAACAAGATAAGTCCAACCTCAAGCTGATGATATTTTTTATGTGAATTTAAATACTTTTTATTCTTAGAATCTTAGTTATCTCTTAATGTTTAACTAATTAACTTTATATATAATTATAGATCTAAGTGAAAATAAAGATATTAAGACATCTTGTTTTACAAGAGGATTCAAATATGCTTGATGAAGATGTTTTTGTTGGTGTTGGATATGCCACGAGCACCTTGAAAAGATGGTATGTGTAGTTTGTTTTGAGTATTGACTTTCAATGAATGAAGTCAGGGGCGGACCCACACTGTTGTTTGCGAGTTCGACTGAACCCAGTAGTTTTTGTTCAAATCCTGTATTTGTATTAAGAAATCCAATGAATATGTATAAACTATTAACTTAGAACCCAGTAACTTAAAAGGATTATAACCTCAAACTCATGAGGTTCAAATCCTAGCTCCACCTCTGAATGAAAAACGGTCCTCCTTTTTTATATTAATCTATTACAAAAATGTTAAAAAATTATTAAGTTTTGCAGAACCTCTCTTTCCAACGAGTATGTCTTTAAAAAGGATGGGCCGGCAGTAAAGGCCCGTGACCCACGAGAGTGGACTGGGCTGACCATTTTAAGATCCATTGAAATAGTGGGCCAACCCAACCTAGTCCGTCAAATGCCAAAACACGTGTGGGCTGAGCTAGGCTTGGCCAAGCTAGCCAGTATTGACAGCTCCAATGGGAATAATGCTGTAGTTGCAATATGGATAATTGGAACAAGGTTAAAAAGAAAAAGGACAAGAAATAAGGGAAATTAAACTGAGGCCAACATTTCACTGACCCTAAATTTCCTTATTGTCGTCCAGCCTTTAACCAAATTAGTCTAATCCGAGAACACAACAACTGGGAAACCCAACATAGTGGACTCAACAGTTAAAGAGTGTTTTGGCTCCATACCTATCTACTACTTGAGCATTTTTATAAATGTTATGCACTCTAATTAAATTTTAGTACGGTTTCTACTTTATTTTTTGGCTCTTTTCCTTTTTCTTCTTCTTGATATTATCAAGATTGTTGCTTCCGGATAGAGGTCGGGGCAGGTGGGGGGAGGGGGGAGTGCCTTATATCTAGAAAAAACAGGTAAGGTGTTACTATCGCTGTGTCATTTTATGTGGCATACTAGTGTCACTTTTCTATAATTAGCAATAATTTATCTTTAGAGTTTTTAAAAGTTTTCTTTTTATAATGGTGTCATATAAATTTGGACGGATGAGGTATTAAATATACAATGATTAATCAGCAGCAACTTTCGAAGGTATATCAAGTAAAGAAACACAAACTCGTACATTCTAATTTTTAAAAGATACAATTCGAAGAATGAGAATAGACATTCCTATTAACCGGGCCTTCTCCTTATTTGCAATAGAAACGGCGCCAGATAGCCAATCTAACGAGCTGCTATTTAAGAATTAGCCAATGCATTATAAATTTTAGTTTTTTAGTATATTAGGGACACAAATATCCTGAATTATCCTAAAACTAAGAATTTTAGTTCAAAATTTCAATTGTTTGTGTACTTCGCCCTTATTTGCTTCATAGTAGGCCTGATCTAATAAGTGAGTTATTAGGATATGTCCATGTTTACACAACACGTCGAAACAAAAGGAAATAATTGATACTTTATGATCAATTGACATTATTGTCCCTTAGATGTTAATTGTGATGAGCCAAAAGGTCATCTCGTGTTTTAGAAGTCAAATCTATGTTCCGAGCCCTTAAAAATCTCCTTTTTTCCTACCTCGATTTGCGCGCGCAGTCCGGGCGTATATCCGGAAAGCCCTTATGTGTGAAAATTTGAGAAAAACGCTAAGTTTTGCCTTTAAAATGGAATTAAGTTGACTTCGGTCAACATTTTGCGTAAACGGACCCAGACCCGTGTTATGACGGTCCCGTAGGATCCGTAGTAAAATATGGGACTCGGGCGTATGCCCGGAATCGAATTCCGATGTCCCTAGCCCGAGAAAAGAATTTTTAAAGAAAATTATTTGCTGCAAAATATAAAGACTCTTTGAAATGAAATGATGCGTGTTCTTGATGGTATCTGGCCCGTATTTTGGTTCCGAAGCCCAGTACAGGTTTATAATATCATTTAAGTCGAACCTGTGAAATTTGGTAAGAAACAGAGTTGATTTGGTATAAATCGGACCTTTAGTTGAGAAAATGGAAATTTCAATGTTCTTGAAGAATTTCATGAATTTGAGGTTAAATTCGTAGTTGTTGATGTTATTTTGATGATTTGATCACACAAGCAAGTCCGTATGATGTTGTAAGGCTTGCGTGCCTGTTTGGTTTGGAGCCCCGAGGGCTCAGGTGAGTTTTGGATAGGCCACGGGGTGATTTGGACTTAGGAAAATGCAGCTGTGCATTTGGTATTTTTGCACAGGCCTCTGATCTCGCAATTGCGAGATTAGGCTTCGCAATTGCGAAGTGGTTAGGCTTGGGAAATGCGACCAAAGTGTCGCAATTGCGAACCAAGCCTGGGCAGGCCTTCATCGCAAATGCGAAGTCTGGGTTGGGAATTGCGAAGGGCCCTCTATCGCAAATGCGGCATATTCTTCGCAAATGCGAAGGTAGCAGATTTCAAAGAGTTCGCTATTGCGATAACTGCACCTGTTAAGTGGGATATCAGACGGGATTTTTCATCATTTCACAACTTTCTCAAACCCTAAACATCCTTAGGCGATTTTTCAAAGGCTCAAACTTCTCCAAATCATAAGTAAGTAATTTCTAACTCATCTTTTTCAATCTAATCCATCTTTTTACATAATTTCACTTCAAAATCTAGGGTTTTGTAACGACCCGACCGGTCGTTTAGAGCTTTTGCACTTTGCTCGCCAGCTCTCGGGCATGACTTGCTCCGTGTGGTGTATTATGACTTATGTAAATCGTTGGTTTTGGGTTTCAGGGTAATCGGAATGCATTTGGAAGAACAGTTCCCAGTTTGAAGCTTGAAATTTGAAGGGTTTGACCAATATTTGACTTGCTTGTATATGATCTCGGATCGAAATTTTTGTGATTTGGTTAGCTCCGTTAGGTGATTTGGGACTTAGGAGCGTGATCGGAATGCATTTTGGATGTCCGTGGAAGGTTTAGGCTTGAATTGGCGAAATTGAGATTTCGGCGTTTCCCTGTTGATAGGTGAGATTTTGATATAGAGGTCGGAATGAAATTCCGGAAGTGGCAGTGGTTCCATTGTATCATTTGGGATGTGTGTGCAAAGTTTCAGGTCATTCGGACGTGATTTGGTTGGGTTTTTGATCAAAAGTGGAATTCGGAGGATTTTAGAAACTTAGGCTTGAATCCAAGGTGTTTTGGTTGATTTATTGTTGTTTGAAGTGTTTTGATGATTGAAACAAGTTTGAATAAGGTATTGGGATATGTTTGTGCTTTTGGTTGAGGTCCCGAGGGCGTCGGGGTGGTTTCGGGTGGTTAACGGAGAAGTTGGAATTTTGTTGCAGCAGCTGATATTGCTGCTTCTGGTACTTTCGCATCTGCGGATTGGGGACCGCAGATGCGGCGCCGCATAAGCGAATATTTTGTCGCAGAAGCGGATTTGTTGAGAATTGCGGAGCCGCAGGTGCGGATTTGTTTATCGCAGATGCGATTTTTGGGAATTCAAGTGATTCGGCAGAAGCGGACGTTGAACCGCAAATGCGGTACCGCTGATGCGGTTAAAGGGCCGCAGATGCGGAGCCTGGTGTCATTAGTGAAATCCGCAGAAGCGGATGTTCTTCCGCAGAAGCGGGGACGCAGATGCACTTATGGGATCAGAGGTGCGTAAATGCTGGGCAGAATGTATAAAAATGCCCTTTCGCGATTTTCAGTCATTTGTTCACCATTTTGGTGCGATTTTGGAGCTCCAAGCTGTGATTTCAAGAGGGGATCAAGTGTATCCACAGAGGTAAGCTACTTGGGCTTTACACCTTGTGTTTATGGTGATTATATCATTGTTTAATCATGAAAAATTTGAGGGAAATTAGAGGAAGAGTTTGGAAATTAGGGCTTGAATTGGAGAGTGAATTTTTAGAGTTTGAGTGACCATATGAGGTTTGATTTTGGTAAATTTGATATGTATGAACTCGTGAGAGGATGAGGATCCCGTTGATGTTAATTTTATTGGGTTTCGAGACATGGGCCCGGGGGCCAGGTTTGAGCAATTTCGGGATTTTGATGTTAAATTGGATATTTTCGAGTGGGCTTCGTTCCCTTAGCATATTTTAATGATTATGTACTGATTGTGGCTAGATTTGGAGCATCGGGAGGTCGATTTGTGCGGGCAAGGCATTCGCGGGCTAGAGTTTGGACCGGATCGAGGTAAGTAATGATTGTAAATACTGTCCTGAGGGTTTGAAACCTCGGATTACACATCGTTGTGTTATTTTGAGGTGACGCACACGCTAGATGACGAGCGTGGAGTTGTGCACCGCTGGGGATTGTGACTTGGTCCGTCCCGTACAATTGTTAAGTCGCGTATTTGATTTGAAACCTTATGATATTCCATGTTCTAGAGATTGATATTATATTTTGGGCTGTATGCCATATTTGGGGCCTTGTGCCGACCTGTTGAGACCCTTAAGGGCATTTTTACTATTTTTCTTCACTCTATTTGTTTTGAAAGCATATCCTCAGTCATGTTTTTACCTGGTTATTGTTTAAATCTGGTTTTATCACTATATTTCTTAAAAATGTGAAAACTGTTTGGGCTGGGTTCCCTGTTACTGATGGTCCGGGTGATTGTGAGGTTGTGACTGAGATAGACTGAGAGTCTGATTGTGAGGTTAATGACTGAGGAGAGGCCAAGAGCCTGGTTGTGAGGATTATATACCTATGGATCGGGCTGCACGCCGCAGCAGTATATATATGTGTGTGTGTGTGTGTGTGTGTGTGTGTGTGTGTGTGTGTGTGTGTCGGGCTGCACGCCGCAGCGATATATGGATCGGGCTGCATGCCGCAACGGTTACTATATGGTACCTATTGAGCGTGAGTGCTGAGTATGAGCGCTGAATGGTAGGAGTTGAGTCACGAGTGACTGAGAGGCTAGCCCAAGGGGCGATAGTTATATACATGTACATGAGTGATGTTTGCCTAAGGGCCCTGATTATGAACTTATTGATTTTCACATCTCTTTAGAGTGAGTTGCTATCGAATATGTTGATTTAATGACTGTTTTCTCTCATCTTTATACTGAGCCTCTGTCGAAAATGTTAGATAAATGTTTTTAAACAACTTTCATTTAAGTTGGGGTTTATAAGATGTTCAGAACTTAATCACTGATTTGGCTTTTGTTATTTCCACTAAGATTTTCTTGTTAGGAGGTGTTTATGACTCCTGTTTTGCCCGAGGGGCTGTCTATGAACTACGTTTTGCCCGAGGGGCCGATTATGGTTTTCAGCTCTTTTATTAAAAATGGTATTGAACCCCTACTGAATCTGTCGGAAGGCATTTTAAATGATTTTTACCAAAAGCTGGATTTTAAAAGAGGCGATTGACTCGTATTCTGATTTAGCAGCCTGTGTGCTTATTGAGTTTAACATAAATGTGGATTCATTGTTTCCTACTGCTCAGTCTTTATTTACTCTTATTACTTACTGGGTTGGAGTACTCACATTACTCCCTGCACCTCGTGTGCAGATTCAGGTATTTCGGAATCCGGTAGCGGGTGTTGGTTGCTCAAACGCGGATTCATCAGAGTTAGCAAGGTGGTTGCACGATGTTCGCAGCACCGCTTCTTCCCTCTCATTTTCATATCTGTACTTAGTACATTTTACTGTTTTTGTTGTATTCAGACCTTGGTAGATGCTCATGACTAGTGACACCTCGATGTCGGGCTTGTGTAATTATTCCGCATTTTTCTTTTAAATGTTCATTATGAGATTAATGGTTTATAAATGGTATAAAAACAACTTTTAATGGAAAATGGTTGACTTGGGGAATTGTGTCGGCTGGCCTTGTCTTCACGAGAGGCGCCATCACGACCGGGTCCGGTTTTGGGGTCGTGATGGGTTTTTCATGGGAAATTGGGTATTTGTGGGTAGAAGTTAGGATTTTCAAATTTTGGGGATTTGGACCTCAATTTGAGGTCTGATTTCAAAACTAATTGCATATTTGAGTTCGTGAGTGAATGTGTGATCGGGTTTTGGTTCGAACATCGGGCTTTCACCAAGAGGGCCCGGGGTCGATTTTTGACGTTTTGGGGAAAACAATGGGAAATCTATTTTCATGCATTAGAATTAGTTTATTTAGCATTTATTGATGTTATTAAGTAAATTATGACTAGATACATGCGAATTGGAAGTGGAACCAAGAGGTAAAGCGGTAGTTGAGGCTTAATCTTGTCCGTGGAATCGAGGTAAGTGTTTAGCCTAACCTTAGCTTGAGGGAATATGAGCTGTGGTCTTATTTGCTAGGTTTTAGTATGAGTACGACGTATAGGTGTGGTGACGAGTATCTATACGTTGGTGTCAAGCATGCCCGCGAGTCTTATATCATAATTGTTGTGGCTCTATTATGTATCGTTCATGCTTAAATTGATGATTAACAATGTTGAACAAAGCTTATGAAAGTTTCTTGGTAATTGACTATTGTTGAGTATTGACTCAAGTTGAGTTTCATTTTGTAAAGTAATTGTTAAAAACGCGATTGGTTATAGCTGATTCCCTTGTCGGGACATATTGTTTCTATTGTTTGGGTGAGGAAGAGTGAAAAGCACGAAGGGTGATGTCGTGCATGATATTGTGAGTGAGTGTAATGCACGAAGGGTGATGCCGTGCCGATATTATGAGTGTTGATGCACGAAGGATGATGTCGTACCATGATTTGAGAGTTAATGCAGATCCCGTGCCATGATTATGAGAGATAATGCACAAAGGCTGATGCCGTGCCGTCTCTGTTGTTTCATATGGTGAGGACGAGAGTAAAAGCACGAAGGGTGATGCCGTGCACGTGTTAGCGTTTCATTATTCTTGTTGATATAGATATGATGTTCATTATGGTTCTTTATTGACGCTTCTTTATTGGTTTATTGTTAGAATCTGATATTCCCTGCTGCATGTCCCCTTCCCACCTTATTCTGTTGATTCCTGTTATTATGATTCTGTTTGTATATGATCGAACTGCAAAGATTTATATGGTTGTCGTGTCCTAGCCTCGTCACTACTTCGCCGAGGTTAGGATTGACACTTACTCAGTACATGAGGTCGGTTGTACTGATGTTACACTCTGTACTCTTTTGTGCATATTTCGGTACCGGACCCGGTGAGTAGCTGAGGTAGTTGCCTTCAGTCCAGGGAGACCAATGTAGATGTTCTGGCGTCCGCAGAGCCTAAATTCCCCCTTCCCTGTTTTAGCTTTCTGCTGCCTCTTTTCATTCTGAGAACAATTGTACTTTTCTTTCTAACCAATGTTTATAGAAATTCGTAGATGTTCGTGAAATTGTGACACCAGATTCGTGGGTAGACATGTATTGGATTATTTGAATTTGTTATAACTCTTCTGCGCTTTTCATCTGTTTAGCTTTAGTTATTGTTTATATTTGTTTGGGTTGATTGCTAATGGGTTAAAGCCTTAATAGTTGGCTTGCCTAGCTTTCACGAGTAGGCGCCATCACGGCTCCCGAGGGTGGAAAATCGGGTCGTGATATGTTAATGTTAATGGGGTTATAGATTAGTGTTGACATCCAATTTTGTCCCTACTTTCTTCCAAACTATTTCTTTAAACTTTTAATACTAATACTACTGCTACTGCTGCTGCTACTACTGCTGCTACTGCTGCTGCTACTGCTACTGCTACTGCTACTACTGCTACTGCTACTGCTACTGCTACTGCTACTGCTACTACTGCTACTACTGCTGCTGCTACTACTGCTACTGCTACTGCTACTGCTACTGCTGCTACTGCTACTGCTACTGCTCCTGCTACTACTGCTACTGCTCCTGCTACTACTGCTACTGCTACTGCTACTGCTACTGCTACTGCTACTGCTACTGCTACTGCTACTGCTACTGCTACTGCTAAATATTTGCTCCAAGAACATTATAGCTTTGTACTTATCGATTAGTATAAATGGTGTACTTATCGATTAGTATAAATGGTGTTTTTTTAATAAATTTAAATACCAGTAATAATAATTTTATTAAGTTATATTGAGTAACATGATTACTTCCTTAATATTAATATGCTAATATTAACATAGCATTATATAATATAATTATCAGAGTATTTTAGCCATAAAGAAAGTAAGGAAGAAAGGATTCAAATCCAAATCAAAGTCCAAAAGCTTTGTAGTCTTACCTGATGGAAATTGCCCATTCTTTATGTCCAAGGAGCTAGCAATTTGGATCAGTCCAGTATCGAACAAAAGCCAACCAACTTAGCCAATAATCAAAATAACCTCAAATGTTCAACCCTAATCAACTTCTCATCCCCAAGCGTCTCTCCTCACGTCTTCTTCTTCGTTTCCATTTTCAGAAAACAAAAAACCTTCATCAACAATGGACAGTGGTTGTCAACTCCATTTTTATCTTTGCTCGCCTCAATCACGTGAAAATAAACTCTCTTGATTTTTCTCCAGCCTTTTCAGAAATTCCACTACTAACTTTGACCTCTTCATTTTCTTTCTTCCTTTCTTTGATTAATATGACCGCATCCATCCAAAACTCTAAAATTCGAATTTCAAATGAAATTGTTTGATTCAAATCAGGACTTAAAAAGTTCCGCCAAAAGCCCCTACGAACGCCCTAATTTTGCCCTATAAATACTAGCATTCTGGGTCTATTTCGGACCACCGGGGATCCGCCACCTCTATTCCCCTTCCGGTCTATGGTTCAGGCCCAGCCTTCACCCCTCGAAATCAAGAGTGAGCCGCCGCTCAATGCCCCCATAAAAGCTACTGCCCTTCTTTGTTCTTATAGTTTTGCCTTGCCAAAAATCTTCTCTTTTCTTTTGTCTCTTGATTTTGTTTGTTTTTTAAATACAACAGAGGTTCTGCATTTTTATTGATTATTTCATCGTTTAACAATCACCTGAGTTAGCAAGTTTGGGGTCAGAGTTCGATAGAGGATCAAAGACCCCGTCCTGGTTCACCGCCCACAAAAAGGTCAGTGGCTATAAAATTTCTTTTCTTGTTTTCTTTTGCTAGACTTGAAGTAAATGTCTCATTTTTGTTTTAATAACATGTGTTATAGTTTATTTTCCATGAAGAAAGTGTGATTTGAAATTTGTGTGTGCATAGAAATCTTGTGCAGGGATTGTGTATATTCTGACTTAATTGAATGGGAATACAACTAAGTACCTTGAGGAATAAATTTATAATGGTTAATACAATAATTGTTAATTTTAAGGCTCTTGCTTAAAATACTACTATATGTGCTTTTTGTGTTTCAATTGATAAGTTAGGGTATTTGTTTCTTTTCCATCATGTATAAAATTAAATTTTTTCTCTATTCCGTAAGTCAAATTATGGCTTAGGTATCTTTTTTATGTATTCGAGACGGCGCTTTAAGTTTACTGTTTCTCTAGTTTAAATAGCATAAGAAGAATGATGTTATTAATTACCTCCATGTCTAGTTGAATGATCTCCTTATTTAGTAGATATGTTAAAGGACTAGCTTTAAACAGATTTTTTGTATCTAAAGAATCATAAAAGTTTGCTGGTTAGATTTTGTATACAAGTAGAGATTGTGCTTATGGGTGACTTATTTTGCAGCTTAGGTTGAATAGTTTTAACAAAGCGCTAGCATATTTAGTCCTTAACTTGTGTGTATTTGATCAATGAATTTGACTTATTACATCTAGTTAAACATAAGGAATATTATCATAATAGTGTTTCTTGACAAGCAGTTTGATATGATAAAGCTATAACAACTGTTAGTGAGCTTGAATTTTAAGTCATAATTTTTACATACTTGCAACTAGGATTAAGAATGGACGTTTGGGTTAAATAGTTCAAATATCAATTTGATGCCTAGTGACTGTCTTTACAAAGCTAAGTTGATGTCTAAATATGGCCCTAGGCATTTCTTGAAATGTATAGTAGCTTAGTTACAGTTTCTTTTTATGTTCATATTGTAGAGGATAATAGCCAAAATTAGAAGCCCTAGTTTTAGGATTTTATTTGAGAGTTTAGATACCATGTTCTTGAAACTGAATAGCTTTGCAGGTTTTGAGTATAATTAAATTTTATTTTATAAACTAGAAGTCTCGGAATAAGAAGTGAATCTCCATGAAGTTACATGTGCATTATGTTATATGTAATCTATAGTTTATTTCTTATTAAAAAAATTAATGCAAACCATGAGTTAAGATTCTGGGTTTACGAATACTCCTGATATCTTGCATACCATGTCCTCTGAAAGTATATCATATGCTTTGATAAAGGAATGACATCTGACCCAAACGTGCTGGACTTTGTTAAACTTGAATTCTTAAGTTAGACTTGTCTAAGCCATTCTCGTGAGTTTGTTACTTAGGCTTTAGGCTTAAAATGTTATTTTCTTTTTCGATTGTCTTCTCTGCCACATGCCAATACTTCTCTATCATATGGTAGTATTGAGATGCTGATATAAGTTCACTTCTTATTTTTGAGTCACCCTAAAAAGCATACCATTCATATGTATAGTCTAAGTTGAGAACCTTCCATGTACATAAATGTTTACCGTAAAAATGGTAACAACAATAAAATTTGTAAATGTGATTTTAAAAATACGTGATTTATTCCCGAGCTAGATTGAAAGGGTGATTAATATTGAATATGGAGTAAAACAGTAAAGATCGAGCTAACCAAAAATGATAATCGAACCAGTAAGGGGCGTTCCCGAGCTTAGAACAAGCCAGTAGATACCTCGGGGTCAGACGTCAAGCCTACCTCGAGCCTACCTCAGGCCTATCGAGGGTATTCGGGAAGGGAATAACAGATGAATATACAAGTAAATACGGCTTTATATGATCAATCTTGAGCTAAATGACAAAGAACATTAAGGTGCTAGGGCGACCTCGGGGTCGAAGAACACAGTTAACTTCAGAAGAAAGAGATAGAGAGAGATATTGTTGCTTATTAGAGAAGTGGAGCAACATCAGTCCATTACAAGGTAGGGTGAGTCCCCCTTATATAGGCGAAGGGACTCAATAAAATATGCATATATTATTTACAAGAGTAGAAAGATGGGACGACCTATCGCTCTTCATCTCAATAGGTTACAGATAGACCGGCCCTGTCAGGTGTAGCCATGCGCTCCGGAGTCATCTTCTCTTACTCTTGACCTCGAACCCTACTTCTTTCGATTCGGACCTCGATGAGCCCGGAGGTCGAGAACTCGATCACAGCCTTCCATCCTCGGGGTCTCGAGGGAGGCTTCCCGAATTGTCTTGATAGCGAAAATCAAGTCTTCTGATTTTTACCGCGTACACCCATGGTGATGGAAATTTAATAACTTGATATAAGGTCGATGGAACGGCATCCATCTCGTGGATCCATGGTCTCCCGAGAATCATATTGTAAGCCATCTCCATCTCTACCACCTGAAACTTTGTATCTTTGACAACTCCTTCTGCGAATGTAGCAAGTGTTACCTCTCCTTTCGTCACGACGCTGGAATTGTCGAATCCAGACAAAGTATGCGCCTTTGGTACTAATTTATCTTCAGCTTGCATCTCGTGTAGTACTCTTAGCAGAATGATGTTCACGGAACTACTTGGATCAATCAAAACTCGTTTCACAGTAGTATCATGTACAAGTAGAGATATTACCAGTGCATCGTTATGTGGAGTTAATACGCCATCCGCATCTGCATCATCAAATGTAATACTTTCTTCCTCTAAGGCATGTCGCACCCGCTTCCCGTGGGTAATTGTGACTTTGAAAATTTTATTGGCTGTTGTGTACGTCACACCATTAATTTCTTCACCTCCGCTTATAACATTAACGGTTCTTTTGGGAAAAGGCGGTTTAGGGGGCTCTTGTCTATTCTTCATGTATGCTTGTTTACCTTTCTCACTGAATAATTCAGTGAGATATCCTTGCTCTAACAGATGATCAACTTCACCTTGTATCAACCTACAATCTGCCGTTTTATGACCATGATCGTTGTGAAATTCGCACCAGTGATCAGGATTGAGCCTGTTTGGATTTGATCTCATTTCTTTTGGCCACCGCACCTTATCACCCATGCTTCTTAAAACAGCTACGAGCTCGGAAGTGATTACATTAAAATTATAACCACCAAATCTTGCCTTTAAGTTTCTATCGTCATCCCGCGACTCTCGTGTGTTACGATCATTCCCAAACCTTGATGATGAGCCCGACTCTCTATTCCTCGATCTATGATCGTACCTTGGATTGTCATGTTTTGATCGTGAATCAATTCCCGCTGGGCCCATATATGGTTCGTATATGTTTTCACCGGACCTTTTTTCTGTTTCCGCCCGTCTCGGACTCACCTTTTCCTCTTTTTGAGATCGTGATATAATATCTTCTTCTATCCTTAGCTTCGTGCTATACCTATTGTAAACGTCATTCCATGTTGTTGCTGGGAATTCACGAAGACTTTCCTTGAGTCGCCTTGTGGCTTCTGAGCTTTTTTCATTCAAATTACTAGTGAAGGATATAGCTGCCCAATTATCTGGTACACGTGGTAACGTCATTCTTTCACACTGGAACCTATCCACGAACTCTGTAAGCAACTCTGAGTCCCCTTGTTTGATTTTGAAAATATCCTCGATTCTCTTTTTGACTTTTTGAGCTCCTGAATGTGCTTTGATAAATGAATCTGGAAGCTCAGCAAAAGAATTTATGGAATTTTCGGGTAAAAGAGAATACCATGTTAATGCTCCCTTAGTGAGTGTTTCACCGAATTTTTTGACCAATACTGATTCAATTTCTTGTTTGGTCAAGTTGTTGCCTTTTACGCCAGTTGTGAATGCAGTCACGTGGTCTCATGGATCAGTTGTTCCATCATATTTTGGAATATCGGCCATTTTGAATTTCTTTGGAATTGGGAGAGGAGCAGCACTTGGCTTCCAAGGTTGTTGTGAATATTTATCCATATCTATCCCTTTGAATACAGGCGGTACTCCAGGTATTTGCTCTATGCGGTCACTTTGCTCCTTGAGCTGTTTCTGCAATGTTAATACTAAATTTTATAAATCAGAATTGACTAAGTTACCTGGTTCTCCATCTCACGACTCGCTGGGGATTCCACCACTGCCCGAATTAGCAAGCCCGGAACGAGGGTTTTCCAAAGTGTTGTTATTTGTAATTGGTGTTGGTGGTGCAACAGGTAACTGGCTGGCAAAGGCCTCAAGAGCTTTATTGACCTGTTGAGCGATTAGCTTTTGCAAAGCTTCATTGATAGCTTCATCGTTGTCAAATTGAGCATTTGCATTTGAGTGAGATCCATCAGGAGTGCCTTCTCGAGACCGCCGAGGCGAGCTTTGTGGAGAAGGGATTGGGGTGCGGTCATCTTGTGGGTCCCCCTGGAGTTGATGGTTTCCTTGGTTTCCTTGGGTGTTGTCGTTAACATTTGACATGGTTGTTGATGTAACAAAAAAGGTTAGGTTAAGAAAGAATAGATTATCAGATTCCCGGTAACGGAACCAATTTGTTTAACCAAAAAGTGGAATTTCGGTCAAAGCTTTATTTTAGAAGAACTCGGGTTACTGATAATCAAAGAAATGAATAATGGAAATTGATTATGCTAATAATAAGATGAACAGAAGAAAGCAAAATAAGTCAGTATATTCCAATAGTGTTTCGTATCCTTACAAATAACCAGTCTTCTCCTTTTTATAGCTATCTCTAAGATATACGTTTCGCCTTTGTTATAATAAGGCCATTATAGATAATTAAAGGCATTAAATGCTACTTTACATAACCATTTTAATTTAATACAGATTCTCTAACGTTTTCGGTATTTAATACTTATTTAATACCGTATCTGTACTCTTCTGTGCTGTCAGATTCATTCTCTTTAATTCTTGGATTTAAATAGGTACGAGCGTTGAGCCTTTTGAATATTTGCTCGTGCCTCTGCTTGTGCCTCTGCTCGTATCTGTTGCAACTCGTGCCTCTTTGCTAATCATCATTCTTTGACCAGCCTTCGTGTCATGACATGTTATATTTCAATCACTTCAATATATATAAACTCAATTTTTCCCAATACAAAAGTGGCATGGAACATGTGTCTTCCAGCATTGATCGACCATTTTTAAAAATTCTTTGTGTTCAGCCAGGTAACTGTAAAACCTGAACGGAAAAGGGCCAAATATATCCTTGTACTATGAAAAAAGGTTTAAATATACCACTCGTTATACTTTCGGTCCAAATATACTTCTGCCGTAATACTATTGGTTCAAATATATATACCCCTCTTCCGTTAAGTTTGTACAAGGTGGACATCCAATCCTACGTGGCACTAACGTTTGATGAGTTGGATTCCACGTGGCATGCCACCTCAACATCCCTAACCCATTTTATCCCTCCCCTATATTTGTTTTTTTCACCACTAAAATTTTCTTCGAGGAGAAGGAAAGTTTAGCGATGAAAAAAAATTAGTTGTTTATGAAATCAAACAACTGATTATGAAAGCTAATTCATAAATTTCCTGCTGAACTTGGAGATGATATAGTGCTTCTTAAAGCCAACTGACTTGTGCCTCGTGAAATAGTCTGATATATGCTTTGCTGCTTCGCCAAAATTAATCTGCATATAGTAATTCAGGCTTAATATTAGAATTAGGTGGAGAATTGCAGCCATTTATGTAGAAATGTTTGCTGCCATTTTTAACTTTGATAGTTTGGTGGTTTCTAGCTAAATCCCTTTTGATTCTGGTATTTCTTCTATCTTTCTTTGTTTTTATGACCATTCAGAGTTTTAGTTGTCCAAAAATCTCCCATAGGAGTTTTAACTGTTATTGGTGCAATTTTTGTAAAAATAATGCTAAAATTCAGTTTCAGTGATTTCTAACTAGACTTCCTTTTGGTTTATCTCATCTAAACCTTTAACTTAAAAGTCATGCTCACAAGACACTGAGATTCTAAACCATCATGAACTATCTCGCACGGTAGATATGAGAAATGCAGTCCTACTTTGCCTTGAAAGATGTTAGCTTGGCTGATGAACGTCATATTGTCTTGAAAGCTTTGGTTTGCGCACAGATTTTGTCCTTGAGGCCAAAGTCTACAAAGTATTTATCCAGACAGTAGTTGCCATCTCCAATATGCGAGAAATTTTATTTTAAACGCAAACAATATCTTCTTGGATAAAATATTATTATACAAACTATTGGGCCCGTGTTGGCACGTGCCAACATTAGCTAGTGTTAAATATGGGAATCTTACGGAAATGTCCCATATAAGTCTTAACTTACCAACCTCTAGTCATTAATCATAGACTTGCCAAAACTAGCCAAGCACATATAAAAATTGAAAACCCAAATAAATAAGGTTCTTTCTCTCCAAGAATCACAAGCAAAGATCTCGTTCCATAGTTTTAAGCGTGATTAGCAACATTAGATGCAAGACAGAAAGAAAGTTTCATGGATGAGGTAGCAAATAAGGTGATGAAAATAATACAATATATATATATATATATATATATATATATATATATATATATATATATATATATATATATATATATATATATATATATATATATACAAGATTTCAAAAATCTAAGCAAAATATGATCCTTTTCAATAAGCATGGTTGAAATCCATTGAAAACATATAGATGAGTCTATATACAAAATTTGAGGAAGATTGATGTTCATTTGGACCGATTTGGTATCAAAATTCGTAGTTAAAATCGAGTTCAAAAAATTCTTCTACGATACATATATCAAACACATACCACACATGTATCTCACAAACAGGTATACACGAATATATGTGTGATACATATTTGATACAAATATGATACATATATGATATACAAACGATACGCAATGTGATATACATATCATTTTTTTCATATTCATCTTCTATTTCGAATTTTCATTTCAAATCACCTCAAAATTCCACCAAATCTCAAGCCTAGTAGAAGGAGCAAAGCAAAAATTATAGGCAAAATGGCCTCCTGGCTACTTAAACTTGCACCTGATTGCCAACCCGGTAAAGAAACTTACAACTTTCCCATTTTAACACCTCAACTCATACATTTGCAAACTAATAAACCTCTTAAATGAACTGTGTATATCAAATGCTCTGACATTATAACACATCATATTCTAAGACTAGTTGTTGCTTGACATGTATAATTTGTGGGTCCCGCTTATTTTAACAAATTTTAATTTCATGGTTTTACTTTTCTTCTTCGTGGCCTTTTATAGATAAGCCAACCCCATTATTTTTTTTTCAATGCCACCCAAACACACCACTCAACTCATCACTCACATCTCTACCGCCAGCACCATTACACCACCACAAATAAGTCAAAATCACTCGAATTTATCTGTGCATAGACCAGAAAAAAGGAAAAGAAAATAAGCAACAAAGATAACTCGATTAGTTGTTCTCTCTCTAAAATCACAAGCTCACCACTCCCTTCCCACCTATGGACAACCACAAAACTACACCAGAATGCTCCTCCATTTTGAAGCCATCATTGATTTTCTCCTGGAATTCCAAAATTGATTTTTGTTTTGTTTTTGCCTAATTCGAAAATTGGCATACAAGTTTTGAATTCTTAATTTCCCTCTCAACTATAATCTTGACTTTCAGTGAAAGAATAACGTGAGAGAAAATTAAAGGATACTTGTGACAGTAAAATTGTTGGGTTTGATTAGGAAGTAACATAAGAAAAAATGGATGTATTTTATGGTAGATGAAGAAGGGGGGAAAGGTTGTGATGGTAAAGAAATGGATGGACTGTGGCCCTTTCTTTTTCATTTATTTTTTCTTTTGATTTTAGAAAATTATCGTACTCGCGCGCGCTAATTCTGTGAGCTGCACGCACTTTGTCCATGTCACACGTGCTCTTGCCACATAAGCACAGTTAATGGTCAAATGTGTTTATTAGTTTATATATGTACTGATTGGGGTGTTCAAATATGAAAGTTGTAAATTTTTTTACTGGGTTGGCAATCAGGTGTAAATTTAAGTGACCAAGAGGTCATTTTGTAAAAAATATATAACTCGAGTTATATTTTTGCTATCTAGTGTAATTTGCTCTCAAAGGTAGCAAGTGCTCTGAGACCTTTGACCCGCTGGTGTGATTGGCAAGAGGCTAACTATCTGACACGTAATAAATGAGAGTTGCACCTTTACACTATATTTGGATCATTGTTACCCATTGTTTTATAATGTATTGTAATGTATTGTATCGTTTTATGAATACAATATTTGAATAGATTATATCGTTTGCTATTGTTAAATAACATTTTTGTTGTTTGGTTTGATTGTATCCTACTGTACTGTAATTGATAAATTCACCAAAATACCCCCAATTATTTTAAATAAAAATTATCAAAAATTACATATAAAAATAATTTAAGAAAATATCTTTTTACTAATTCATCATTAATTACGTAGCTTGGAAATAAGAGCAAAAACCTGGAAAAAAAAAGATTAACTAATATTAGAAAAAAAAAAATTAAAACGAAGGAAGAGACAAAGAATCGAACAGAGACTTGGATAAAAAGAATGGGGCAAATCAACTATAGAAAAGATGGAAGAAGATAAAGTAGGTCAATAAGTTGGAGATTTGGAGTTAAAATAAAAAATAATTAAATGATAAAATAAAATTATAGAGTAATAAGTAAGGGGCATAATTGAAAAAGAAAATAGGAAACGATCCCACCACACCGAATCGGTCGTTTCATAAAATGGGGATTTTAGTTGTTCCGAAACAATGCATTTAACAATACGATACAATTAATTTTAAATAAACAAAACAAACATTATTTTGTAATAACAATACAACATATAACAACCATCCAATCAAGCTATTACCTATTAGCCAGAAAAACAACAAAAATAAATAAATAAATTTCGCCAATACGGTGATTCCTTTCTCTTTTACCCCATTTTACTCTGCTTTTACCAGCCCTCCATTTTTCCCCTTCCGCCGCCGCTTTTATCTTATTTTTTTACCTTCTCCAATGGAAATCCTTACTGACGGCGACGGTCACCGATCAAACGATGTCACTACTTTCCCTGACAACAACCTTACTCCTTTTCCAGTATCCACTAACGCCGTTTATTCTCATCCAGCCTCCGTTGTTCCTCCTCCACCGGAAATCGACCACCTTCCAGTTTCCCCTGCCCGTAAGCTCCGTCCGGTACGGTGTGGAAACGGCCGTAGCTATGTCGATATGGTGGACTCCAGCTGTGACATGGACGAAACTCTGATGAACTGCAGCAGTGATTTAGGAGGGTTTTTTAATCAGTTCTCTGCTCAAAATGCAAATACAGTCATACCGAGGGAGTGCGGCTTTGAATTCTCGGCAGTTCAGCAAATGAAGTCGGTGTTTGATGCTCATTGCTTCAACTTGATCTCCCAAGCTCGTATTTTGGAGGCTGAATTTAGGTATTTTTATTTTAATAATAGCGGCATTTTCCATAATCGCCTTATTATGCTATTTGGTATGTCGGCCTTTGTGTTATTTATCGGATTAAATTATGTGAGCAAAGTTCTTCATTTAGTGTATTATTTTTTTTTAATATTCATTTGCAACTTAGATGATTCGTAGTTACAGTATAGTTTTAACATTCTAAATTCCAATAGTTTTTTGTTGCTAATTATATTCAGTGCATAAAGTGTAGGGAGCAAAAGTAAAATACTTAGTGTTATTGCCAGGTTCTTTATTTTCCTGTCAAAGAACCCTAAGCTTTATATTTAAGCCTTATGAAACTTATTTTAGAAAAAAGTTCCTAGCTTAGACCTTAGAAGTCAGTTTAAATGATGCTACAGTATTTAGTGGATGGCTGGCTGGCTGATGTCATTTAGGGGAAAGAAAGCAGCAGTTTTTGGCTAAAGAGGTCCTGAATTTACAGTGATGTTGGTTGCTTTGGAATTAACAGTTGTCGGTATTTCAAAATGTTTCAAACTTACTGCCAAAGGTCAATTTTTTTCTTTCGTCATGCCAGCAAAATACTCCAAATAGTTCTGATGAATAATGTTGCCTATAGTAATCCAGATAATTGCATGAGAACGATTTGTTATAATAATATAAGTGATTTTCTAGGAAAGATTAATTAGTCTCTTACAAAATTCTGAAGATATGAAAGGATTTGCACTTGAATTTACGTGGATGCAGCTCATCTTCAGATGACAGCGAATCATCAGAGGCAATTGAAGAACGATTAAATAGGAAGAGGAAGAGGGAAACACGGAAGAGTCTTAAATTATATCTTGAAGATATGGTAAAGAGGCTGATGGACAAGCAAGAGCAGATGCACAAACAATTAATAGATATGATAGAGAAGAAGGAACATGAGAGAATCATACGAGAAGAAGGTTGGAAGCAGCAAGAGATAGAAAGGGCAAAGCGGGATGAGGAGGTTAGAGCTGAAGAGACATCTAGAAACTTGGCCCTTATTTCTTTCCTCGAGAATCTGTTGGGTGATGAGTTCCAGATTCCAAAATCATCAGAAATGTCAAGCCGAGTTAAAGATGAAGGTGAAGTTCATGGTCAAGAAGCTGATGTTAGATCTGATCCCTGTAATAGGAGATGGCCAAAATCTGAAGTGCAAGACCTTGTATCAATTCGAATTGCTTTAGATCACAAGTTTCTTAAAGGGGCTAAAGGATCTGTGTGGGAAGAAGTAGCCGATGGATTGGCAAAGAAGGGTTACATCCGGACTCCAAAAAAGTGTAAAGAAAAATGGGAGAACATTAACAAGTACTATAAAAGGACAATAGACAGTGGAAAGGCATGTCTAAGAAACTACAGATCATGCCCCTATTTCCGCGAATTGGACATACTTTATAAGAGCCACCTACTTACCCAAGGTACTGGAGATTGTGTGAAGAGTGAAGCAGAAAGCAAGAAGGCGGAAGAGTAAATATTGCCCAAATGCTGTTCCTGGATGTGCATGGAACTAAAGGGTACATATGATTATCAGGTTCTCCAAATTCGGAACTTCACCTTGACGAACCAACACGATGAACTTATTGCTGCTGTGTTAATGTCATGATAGGTGTAAGCGTACCTCGTCCAATTAGATGGCTTTCTGTGGAGGGTACTGATGTTCCTTGAAATGGTTGAGGGGATTCGAATTCAAAGTCAAAGAGTTACTATCTTTGCATGTTCTTGAATGCATTTTGGTAACAAGAGTTCTCCTGGGTAGTTTATATAAATTTGTCAGATTGTTTCTCCAGGGTGGACCTGTATTCTCAGATCGTTTTCTATAGTAAGAATGACTACATCACATGGTTTAAGAATTAATGTTCGTCCGGTCTTTCCTTACACTTTCACATGGTCCTGATTTCATTATCAGTCCTACTTTCAATTCTCATAATTTATAGCAGAGACGATTTTGAATACAGAAAAAATGGAAAGTTTACAATTTACTTTAGCGTTAAACACACAACAAAAACTACAGGTAACAAAAGAAATTAGTTGAATTCATACAAAGAAACACAATGAAACCCAGCAGAGATATATGCATAGCACTCTTACGAATGATTAACAAGTTTGTCAGGGTAAATAAGGATAATTTATTAATTTGTTGAACCTATTTAAATGGAAACATTGAACGTCACTCATTTACCAGAAGAAGGAAAAACAAACATTCAACGCCACTCCTTACTCCTTATTTCATTTTAAATGTGCTCTTTTGTGTTAAGTTCCAAGTTATTTTTCAGAGAAATATTTTTCATAAGGAAACCATCTCTGGTGTTAGATTATCAAATAAAGTATGTTTTCGTGGGTTAACTTCCCATACTTGCGTGCAAAAAAAAGTGATTTTTCTCACAACTATCTTTTAATTTTAGATTTCATGCTATTTGCTCCACTTAACACGTAGACACTATTATTGGTCTTTACTACTCGCAATTTCATCAAAATTTTGAGTACTACTTTTATTATTAATCTTTGATGTATTCTTTTTTTTAGATGCACCAACCAAATATTAAAAAATATTTTCTAAAAAGCATTTTCCATGAAAAAGTTGGAGATTTTAAGTCTTGAAAAGAAAGTGTAATGGTTGGCTTTAAACATAAAATCAGAGGGCAAGTCTTTGAGAAAAACAGAAGGGATTGCTCCATTTGGACAATTCCAATGTTCGAGAGGTACCCTTGAAAGAAAAAACATGAATTTTTAATGTAGTCTAGCGTGTATGCTATGCTATGACCAGTGGAAAATCTATCACCTAAACTTGAGTTTGAGCTTTAAGGTTTTTAGTTTTAATTTATTAAATTTTTAAAATTGTAAGTTCAAATTTACTATATGTGAATTGTTAGTGATTTTTGGCATATAAATTTGAGTTGTATGCATCAACATTCAACACCTGCGAGAAGAAGCGTATGTTGGTGAGACTTCAGTTTTTAATGTTTAACCCCTTTATGACAATCTTTTAAAAAGAGTAAAAGAATAGTATTCCATTTGTTTCAATTTATATGGCAAATATTTGTTTCCGTACAGAATTTAAGAAAAAAATAAAGATTTTTGAAACTTATAATTTTAAACAAGCCATACATATTTGTGATGATATAAATCATCTCGTGGAAAGTTTAAACAGACATTATTTTTAAATAAAGAAGTATGATATTTTTTTTTTAACAAATTAAAAAAATATATATAGCACATAAATTGGGACAGATAGAGTAAAAGTTTATGGCTACCTAGACGTGAGTCACGTGACTCATGAGGACGTAAAGTCAAGCTTTGAGCAATTTATTTATATAATTTATGTACTAGTTAGTAGTTACCAATAATTAATTAGATTCCGTAAAGACTTGTCCATTCCTTAAAATAATAATAAAAAATTAAATAAATAAAAACGAAATTCATAGCAAATAAGCCGTATTCTCAAATGATTTATGTTCATCAAATACGATTTACAATCAGTAATCGGCTAACGAGATTTATAAGTCGCATTCAACTACGATTTATACTTGTTTATAAGTCGCATTTTGATAAAGCGATTTATAAGTCACATTCACACAATGCGATTTATAAGAGTCTAATGAGATTTATAAATCGCGATCACATTCACGATTTATAATTTTAAGTTGCATTAGACGAAATCAATTTATAAGTCGCATTCATCCAATGCGCTTTGTAAGTCACATTCTTCTAATTTATAAGTCACATGCATTTATAAGTCGAAGTAACTAAAATGGTTTATGAAATAGGTATCACGTATAATAAGTCGGATTAAAAAAACTCGATTTATAAATTGCAATGCGAAATATAGTCGTATTTCGGAAATGCGATTATTAGTTGCATCCTTTGATTGCTATTTTGTCGATACGATTTACTATCTATTGCAATTTAATTTCACGTCAGCGATTGCGATTTATATCAATTCGTGCAATGAATTATAAGTCGCCATTAACGAATGTGACGTATAAATTGAGCAATTTATAAGCTGCTTTCTGAAATGATATATATACATTATCCGGCTCCACCCTCCGCCTTCCATCATCGCTATTGGTGAAGTAAATCGGTGTTGGGTTGAATCGATCTAGGGCGGGAAAATGAAGCAGTATACTAACGTCCTCGACAGACCCCTCAGCAAGGGCAAGCAAGAGAGGTACCCTTTCTTACATCTTTGAGCAAAAAAAGCTATAAATATTCCTTTATGATATAGACCAAGTAGATTTGATTGTTTGCAGGTGAGTTTGAGTGGTTTAATTTTGCATTCTTGTTTTGTTCAGTACAATCAGACCCAAGTTGACAATATTACTCAATTGGAGACTAGGTACCTGTCAAGAATTAAGCTAGCTAATGTTGTAATTAGTGGCAAGTCCTAAGTTTAGTACTATTTTAATTTAGTCCATTTTAATTCCTGTATTTGTAGTTGGTCCCTTTTGCAATTACTGGATATTAGAGACACGTGGCTAGTATGCCGTTAGAATAGGGAATCCTAGGTTGGTTTTCTTATATGCTCACAGTGTACTCATTTGCAGATTTTTATCAAAAATATTATCCAAATTTCTCTATCTTTCTTCTTCTTCCTCTCTTCTCTTCTCCTCTTTCCAATTATGTTTCTTCACGACTGAGCTCTTCTATGGCTCAGCTCGTGACTATGGTATCAGAGCAGCACAATTCTGCAGAAAGCTCGGCAATAGAGGAAACTCAGAAATTCAAAGGACTTGAAGATGGTATGAAAAGCTCGAAACCCAGCTTCAAGCTATGGCAACTGATAACGCCCAACGATTTGAGAGGCTCGAATCCAACCAGAATCATTTCTCCTTGGAGCTGCGCGAGACCCTGGAGACTGTGGGGTCCATCCCCATTATTTAAGGAAGATTTTTTCTTCCTTATTGGTTCCTTTTTCAAAGTTGGCTGCAGCCATCATCCCACAGCAGCCCATGTTTATTTTATGTTCTCTGCACTTGTCAAATTTGGCAGGCATGCAGATGAAAAATGTCAAGCATGGTAGGCGATGTTTTGCCTATAAAATGAGAGCTTCGCCTACCATGCTTGACATTTTTCATCTGCATGCCTGCCAAATTTGACAAGTGCAGAGAACATAAAATAAACATGGGCTGCTGTGGGATGATGGCTGCAGCCAACTTTGAAAAAGGAACCAATAAGGAAGAAAAAATCTTCCTTAACTTTTTGCTCAACTTTAGATGACTAGCAAGAGGTGTGCTGACTGGCTTAGCATTCTTCATGTTGAAGCGTTCTAGTACACGTTAAATGTACTTCTCCTGAGATAGCCACAACTTTCTACTTGTTCTTTCTCGAACTATCTTCATCCCTAGAATTTGTTGTGCTGGGCCCAAGTCCTTCATATCAAATGACTTGGACAGATCTCCCTTCAACTTTGTTATCAGCCCCTTGTCTTTTCCTACAATTAACATGTCATCCACATACAACAACAATATAATAAAGTTATTCTCAGAAAATCTTTTGAAGTATACACATGGATCAGAATAGGTCTTTAGGTATGTTTGACTTTTCATGAATGAGTCAAACTTCATGTACTACTGCCTTGGTGCCTGCTTCAATCCATAAAGACTCTTATTCAATTTGCACACCATGTGTTTCTTTCCAGCTACTTCAAATCCTTCTGGCTGCTCCATATAAATCTCCTCTTCCAAATCTCCATGAAGAAATGCAGTTTTCACATCCAACTACTCCACTTCAAGATCTAGGCTAGCTGTTAAGCTCAAAATTGTTCGAACAGAAGTCATTTTGACAACAGGTGAGAAAATTTCGTCAAAATCAATACCTTTCTTCTGTTCGAAGCCTTTAACCACCAATCGAGCTTTGTATCTGACCAGCTTGCCATTTCCATCTTTCTTGAGTTTAAAGACTCATTTGCATTTGAGTGATCTTTTACCCTTTGGAAGTTCAACCAACTTGTACGTGCCATTTTTCTGTAGAGATTCCATCTCTTCTTGCATACCTTTCATCCACTGGTTCTTTTCTGGATGGGACAACACCTCCTTAAGACTTTCTGGCTCCCCCTCATCACTGATGAGGACATACTCTGTGGAAGGGTACCTGCATGACTCTACCCTTGGCAAGAATCTACAATCCCTTCTCCTACTCCAGAATCACCTGCAAAACCTTTTAAAGCAAAAATCAATTTTCCAGAGTTCATAGGATTCAATCCCAGAGGTTGGATAAGGAAGTGTGAGCAGTTTTTTAAGATCTATCAAATTCCAGAACAAAGTAAAATGAGCTATGTATCTGTACACATGAAGGATAAAGCAGACATATGGTTTGATAGCTACATCTTGGAAAAAAGGGTACCAACTGGCCTCTGTTTTGTACCGAGGTGTGTCGCAGATTTGGAAATGTCAGACCCATTGACATTGTTGATGAGTTCAACAATAACAAGCAAACTGGAAGTGTGGATAGCTATCAAGAAAGGTTTGATGAACTCAAATCCTACATGTTACTAGTAAACCCTCTTCTGAATGAGACTCATTTTATTGCTAGTTACATTAGCGGATTAAAACCCGAGTTGAAGCCCTTAGTAGGTTTAGCCAATCCTGTATCTCTAATGGATGCATATGAAATAGCTAAATCCTATGAAGCATCTTTCATAGCCTTGACCAGAAACACCACTCCTAGAATTTCCCATTACCCAAATCACCCTCAAACCAATTCTAGAGCTATTGTGCCTTACCAGGGAACCTATAACCAACCTCAAAACATCCAAACCTCCAACAATAAGACTCTTGTTCCTAGACCAAGAGTTCCCTTCAAACCAAACACTCCTTTTGAGGCCACTAGAGATAAAAGTCTTTGTTATAGATGCCATGAGAAGTATTTCCCTGGCCACCAATGTAAGCCCAAAACACTTAATACCATCACTTGGGAAAGTGAGATTCCAGAGGCCCAAATGCAAGTTATGGAACAAGTGCAGGCTCTGCAAGAAGAGGCTGAAACTAGTGGAAACAAGAATGATGCAGGAGAGGAAATTCAGGAGGAAGTGCAAGCTGAAATATCTCTTTGTGTGGCTATGGGAATGCCCAGTTCTCCCTCTACAGTCAAAATTTTAGGTTATGCAAAGAAGATTCCCTTATCTATTTTGATTGACTCCGGGTCTACTCACAGTTTTGTAGATCCCTAAGTGGTTAAGAGTCTCAAATTAGAGGTGATTCCCTGTGCCATGAAAGTAAATGTAGCAAATGGGCAAGCAATGTATTGTGACAAAGTTTGTCCTCAATTCTGGTGGCAAATGCAAGATGAATATTTCTGTTTTGATATGGGAGTACTGAAGGTAGGAGGTTGTGACTTGGTTCTTAGGATGAACTGGCTGGATATGTTTTCACCTCTTATCCTAAATACCAGGCCCCCTAGTTTGTCCTTCTATTTGGAAGATAGATTAGTCACCTTGATGGGACACCAGGAAGGTTCTTCTCTTGTCCACAATGAGGAAGATAAGTTAGAAAGGCTTATTAGTAAAAACTTCTGTGGAAATGTGGCTGCAATCTGTATCTTGAAGTCCAATTATGAAAGATAAACTAAGAATGAGTTGCCTAAGGAGGTGGAATCATTATTGCAGAAGTATCAGGATGTGTTTGATGTACCTAAAGGGCTACCTCCACCAAGAACTTGTGATCATTCAATACCGTTAGTCCTAGGAGCACAACCCTTCAATCTGAGGCCATATAGATACTCATTTGATCAAAAGAATACCATTGAAAACACCATTGAAGAGATGCTGAAATCCCAAACTGTTGTTCCTAGTCATTCATGCTTTGCTTCTCCTGCCTTACTAGTAAAGAAGAAAGACAATACCCGGAGGCTATGCGTGGATTACAGGAGACTCAATTCATTGACAGTTAAGAACAAATACCCTATTCCAATGGTGGAAGACCTTTTGGATGAGCTAAATGGGTCCAAAGTGTTTTCTAAGGTGGATTTGAGATCAGGATACCACCAAGTCCGGATGTGGACAGAAGATGAGCACAAAACTGCTTTTAGAACTCACCATGGCTTATGGCAGTTCAGGGTGATGCCTTTTGGGCTCACTAATGCACCTGCAACTTTTCAGTCTCTAATGCACCAAGTTTTTGGCCCTTATCTCAGAAAGTTTATACTTGTGTTCTTTGATGACATACTTATTTACAATGTGTCTTTAAAGGATCATTTGAAACATTTGCAAATTGTTCTACAATTATTGAGGGAGAATCAATTATTTGCTAAGAGATCTAAATGTGACTTTGCTCAGAATAAGGTGGAGTACTTAGGGCATGTTATATCTAGAGAAAGGGTAGGGACAGATCCTAGCAAGGTGGCTACAGTGTTGGACTGGCCTCAACCAAAAACCATCAAGGACCTGAGAGTATTTATGGGTCTCACTGGCTATTACAGGAAGTTTGTTAAAGGTTATGCTCAGCTTAGTAAACCTTTTACATCTCCCTTAAAAAAGGGTTCTTTTGAATGGGGTGAAGAAGCAGATAAGGCTTTTCAACAGTTGAAGAAGGCATTGACTTCTACTCCTTTGTTGGCGTTGCCGAATTTCAGTAAAACCTTTATTGTGGAAGTGGATGCATGTGGTACAGGTATTGGTGCTGTGTTGTTACAAGATAAGCAACCTATAGCTTATTGAGCCAAGTATTGAGCCTAAAACACCAAGGTTTATCAACTTATGAAAAAGAGTTGATGGCCTTATTGATGGCAGTTGATAGATGGAGACATTATCTATACCTTAATCACTTCATCATTAAGACTGATCATTTTAGTCTTAAGTTCCTCAAGGACCAAAGGATCTCTACTACTCTGCAACATAGAGGTCTGACTAAATTGATGGGCCTCAATTACGACATACAATATAAGAAGGGTAATGAAAATACTATAGCTGATGCACTCTCTAGAATGCATGAGTCAAGTGCTGATTGCAATATCCTTTCTGTGGTACAACCTAAGTGGGTAGAGGAGATAATTAGCAGCTATGAAGGAGATCCAGAAGTAACTAAGATTTTTACTCAAATCCTTATTGACCCTGTAGCTGTGGAGGATGTGGCCTTGCAAAACGGGATGTTGAAATACAAAGGTAAGGTATGGGTTGGAAGTGGTACTCAGTTGAGACAACAACTAGTACAACAAATTCACACCACAAGCTTGGGAGGTCACTCTGGAGTCACTGCTACTTTGCAGAGGATTAAGTCTATTTTCTATTGGCCTTCAATGATAACTGATGTTAAGAAAGTGGTTTTGGAATGTGATATTTGTCAGAGGTGTAAAGGAGAGCATGTAGCCTACCCAGGGCTATTGCAACCACTACCATTGCCCTCAAGACCTTGGGAACACATAACAATGGACTTTATTGAAGGTCTGCCCAAGTCTGAAGGAAAGAACACTATCTTTGTCATAGTAGACAGATTCAGCAAGTATGCACATTTTTTATCTCTTGCTCATCCTTTTACTGCTATACAAGTCGCTAGGGTCTTCATGGATCAGGTTTACAAATTGCATGGCTTACCTACCAGTATTGTCAGTGATAGAGATAAGGTGTTCTTATGTCTATTCTGGAAGGAACTCTTTAAAGGATTGAAGGCTGAATTAAAGTTCAGCTCTGCATATCATCCCCAAACAGACGGACAATCTGAGAGGGTGAATCAATGTCTAGAGAATTACTTGAGGTGCATGACTGGTCATAGACCTAGTGATTGGAACAAATGGCTCTCTTTAGCTGAGTTCTGGTACAATTCTAATTATCATACAGCCACTCAGATGACTCCCTTCAAGGTTTTGTATGGGTACGATCCTCCTCAATTGACATTTGAGCTGGTGTCTCAGTCTAAAGTTGTTGCAGTTGATCAATGGCTACAAGAAAGACAAATTATGACACAAGTTTTGAAGGAGAATCTGGAGAAGGCACAACACAGAATGAAATTTTATGCTGATAGGAAAAGAACTGAAAGGGAGTTAGAACTTGGTGATTGTGTGTATCTCAAATTGCAGCCCTATAAGCAAACTTCCATTGCTCTAAGGAGCAACTTGAAGCTGACATCCAAGTACTATGGCCCCTACCAAGTGATCAAGAGATCAGTCAGGTTGCCTATGAACTTTAGCTCCCTGCTTCTGCAAAGATTCACCCTATGTTTCATATCTCTCAATTGAAGAAAAAGATAGGCTCGCATGTGGTTCCTTCCTTTGACCCTCCAGTGTGTTCGGATAATGGCCAGCCTCTTGTGGAACCTGTGGCAATTTTAGATAGAAGAATAGTGAAGAAAGGGAATGCTGCAGCTACGCAAGTCTTGGTGCAATGGGCTAATTTGCTGCCGGAAGAAGCCACTTGGGAAGATTACAACTTCATCAAATCTCAGTTTTCAAACTTCGAACCTTGAGGACGAGGTTCCCAAAAGGAGGAAGGATTGTCAAGAATTAAGCTAGCTAATGTTGTAATTAGTGGCAAGTCCTAAGTTTAGTACTATTTTAATTTAGTCCATTTTAATTCCTGTATTTGTAGTTGGTCCCTTTTGCAATTACCGGATATTAGAGACACGTGGCTATTATACCGTTAGAATAGGGAATCCTAGGTTGGTTTCCTTATATGCTCACAGTGTACTCATTTGCAGATTTTTATCAGAAATATTATCCAAATTTCTCTATCTTTCTTCTTCTTCCTCTCTTCTCTTCTCCTCTTTCCAATTCTGTTTCTTCACGACTGAGCTCTTCTATAGCTCAGCTCGTGACAGTACCCACCCAGTGCTCTTTCTACTACTCCCATTACTACCTTTATATTAATTCCTTAATGTTTGCCCTTCTCCTTTTAAAACATCAAAAAAAAATAAAAAAAATAAAAAAAAAAGGGTTAGAGGACGCTGGTTATGCTGTTGGAGCACGGATTCTAGAACTCCTCTGCCACAGGGAAAAGGTACTGTAATTCCCGACCTGCTGTTTTTAATCTTGATTGGGGGGAATTAAATGGTTTAGGAATGGGAGCGAGCAAGAGAGAGAGACTAGTTTACCTTCCACATAGCTCACCAGGCTCTTTCTGTGATTGCTTTCCCTCCAAATCCCATGTACAATTTTTTTTTTAATGTAAGGACTTGTAGTTAATTTTATTTAGTAGGTACGTAGTTTGTTGTTGACTTTCATTTTGCTTCATGTTCATTGTATGTTTCTCGTTCAGTGAAAATGAAATGGATACGGATTTATGTTACAACGGGGTTTGAGGACCATCTCGAATGTGGTTCTTTTGCATCACAACTGCTATATATCACTTTTGATCTATGAGGAAATCTCAACCTTTGAAATTAAATCATTTTGGTATTTAACGTATTAAAGAACTTCTAGAGCACTTCTTGATGCTGCTAGATGAACACATGCAGCTACTCATTTTAATGCAGCAGAAAGTATATTAGCTTTTGATATCTGTTGAAGAAATAGGGAATTTGGAGAATTGAATATCTTGGGGCACAAATGAAGAAAAGGCAACGAGGCAATTGACAATAAAAGTGGTGATGAGGCAACACACACACACACACGCAGAGAGAAAACAATTAAGTTACCGAGAACTGAGGCAACTGAAGTATGGTGTCAACGGTAATAATTGTAATTCAAGCAAAGGAAAATAAGAAAGATGTTAGCCGTTAAATGGCTATGAGCTTCTACTGAAGGTTTGGATTTGATCTGATCTGGTGTTTTTTTTTTTTTTGGCTCAGTATTCAATTACTCTGTAGACTTTTCTTAAATAGATAACATATACTGTATAAGAATTGCCTACTCTTGACCGCAATTCTCTTATTAGCTTGGAATGAAAAGAACAACAAATATTACAGCCGATCACTTTCCTAACATATCTGTATGCAACTATCCTTCATACTCTTTCGCTGAAATGGGTTCTTCAAAACAATGCACTGAAAAACAGCTAGACTATGGTGAATTTATCTTGTCATCCGTGACTAGGTCTCTAAAAGAAATGAGAATATGTTCTGTTAAGCACATATTTTATTCTAACTGCATCGCCTATGGAAAAGTTCAGAATTTGAGGTTTACTCATAAAAAAAAAGTTTAGAAGCTTAGCTTCAATGGTGCTCTCACGGCTATATATCCTTCCTGAAGAATGTCAGGCCACTTCAATTTTTTAATGTTTAAGCAAGCAAAATGATGGTTATTTGAATAATAGTTTGATCAGTTTCATTTTTTATATTGATGTAGTAATGGTTCTAAAATCTTCATAATGCTGCAGGGAAACAGAAGAGAGACACGACTTCTCGGTATTTTATCATTTGTCCATAGTACAGTATGGAAAGTTTTGTTTGGGAAGGTCAGATATAGTCTTTTCCTTCATTTGCTTTAAAAGCACTTCGTTTCTCTTTTGTTTCAATCCTATTTTTGCTTTCCGAGGCCGTGCTTAAGATTCACTTTTTCTTTTGGGTTTCTTTCTTTATTTCTGTTTATGTTTTGGCTTGGTGTTTAGGACGAGGAGGGAGGAGGAACTGCTACTTACTTTGGCCTGTGATTCAGTAGTGAAGTAGAAACCATGCCTGTTTGCCAAGTTAATTCATTTCCTTCTAGTAATAATGCTGGTGTCTTCATACATGCCTTCAAGTAACTTATTTATTAGGAAGGACGGTGAAGAATGAAGACAAATCTGCCCCTCACCCAGTACCCAAGGGTGCGGGTGAGCCAGGGGCGGATTTATAAGCAAAAATATGGGGCACGTCAACCTATGGTTTTTCCATAAAATTAGATATTTTATGTACGTATTTTTTAAAATTAGTTTAATATTAACTGTTGGCACCCATGTTTCAAAGAAGGTTGAATGATGCATTTGGTTGAAGGTTAAGTTAGTTATTTAGGGGAATAGGAATCAATTCTCACTTAATACATTTTTCCTACATTTTTTTGTAGTGCACCCATGTACTAGAAATCCTAAATCCGCCTCTGGGGTGTGCTAAGGAGGATACCAATATTTTCTTTGATAAGGTAAATCGTATTAATCAAAAGGGAGAAGAAACTCTCGTATACAAGAAGTATACCAAAAAGTAAAGAATTTATATCAAAACATGATTCTCTACAAAAGCTCTACAAGAAGTATACCAAAAAAGAGACTCAATCCCCTCAAAAGCTCTCCTATTTCTCTGCCCCCAAACTATCCACATGAGAGCTAACGGCGCGAACCTCCACGCCTTTTGCTTTCTTCTTCTACGGAAGCCGGCCCAGCTATATAACATTTCCTTTACAGTGCTTGGCATCACCCATTGAACACCAAAAAAATTCAGGATTGCCCTCCACAAACTTGAGGACACAGGGCAATGCAACAAAAGGTGATCAACTTCTTCCCCCAAGCTTTTACACATGTAGCACTAACTAACAAGTGTAATTCCTCTCTTTCGCAGATTTTCAGCAGTCAAGATCGCTCCCCTCGTGCTAGCCATGCAAAAAAGCACACCTTCGTGGGCGCCTTAGGAATCCAGATCGAGGAGTATGTAAAAATGGCCTCCTCTCTCACCAACATACTCTGGTAAAATGACTTTACGGTGAACAAATCATCGCCACGCAACCCCCATCTCCAAGAATCACAAGATGGTTGGGGCATGTCTTGCCCATATAGCTGTGCCAACATATCTTGGAGCTCTGCAATCTCCCGATCTTGCATGTTCCTTCTAAATGAGAGGTCCCATACTACCTCCCTTCATGCTTCTTGCGAATCTGTTGGACCATCAATTCCTTCTAATTTGAAACTCTGAAGACGTGGGGAAAGAGACTCTCAGAGTATCCTCTCCACACCACCTGTGATTTCAAAAGCTGATTCTCCTTCTATCTCCCACCTTGTAAGTGATGTTGCCATTGAAGGCTTCCCAATTCTTCATGATGCTCCTCCATATGCCACACCCGAAAGGTGTTGTGATTGCCTTGGTCCTCCAACCCCCTCCCGTGGAATCGTACTTTTCTACTATGACCTCCCTCCATAGAGCATGCTCTTCTACCCTGAATCTCCACAGCCACTTCCCCAACAAAGCTCTGTTGAATACCCTAAGCTCCAAGTCCACCCCACTTCTTTGGGGAAGTGATTGTCTGACAATTCACTAGATGAAACTTTCTAGTTCCATCCGCCGCATCCCAAAGAAAATTCCTTTGAAGCCGCTCCAGTTTTTCTGTGATGCTCATAGCAGCTTGCAATGGGGACAAGTAATAGGTGGGCATATTCGATAAAATGTTTTTAATAAGCTCTTCCTTACCGCCTTTTGACAAGTACCGTTTCTGCCAGCCTGCTAATCTTTTTTCAACCCTTTCGATCACTGGATTCCAAACTGTAGTATCCTTATGCGAAGCACCCAATGGGAGACTCAGGTAAGTAGTGGTAAGAGAGCCCACCTTACATCTGAGAACATAAGACAAAACACCAATGTTAGCAACCTCACCCACCGGGAAAATCTCACACTTGCCGAGGTTGATTTTCACTACCAGAAAATACCTTTTTTCCGACTACAAAATGTCAGTCGCAATTTTCCGACTACTGTAGTCAGAAATCTCATATTAAGAATTATTCCGAATATTTTTTCGACTAATATAATTAAAAAGTTTCGCAGGAAATTGCGCGCGTAAAAGTTTCCGACTACCGTAGTCAAAACATTAGATAATAAAGTCAAAACCACTTTTGACCAAGAATTTTTTAATTAAAAAATTAAATAATATATAGTTTCCGACTACAGTAGTCGGAAACGTTAACTTATTTTCCGCTAACCCTTATATCCTAATTCTTTTTTCTCACAATTTCTCAATTGCTCTGTCGTCGCTTTCTCTATATCTCCGCCTCTCTCTCAACCGCGCCGGTCAAAATCGGCGTTGAGGACTTCATCAGGTACGCGATCTCTCTCTTTCCCGTCTAATCTTCGGCCAAGACTAGGGTTTGAGGCTGGAATTATTGGCTAGTTTGAGGCTTGTCCTTGTTTGTGTGCTCTATTTGATTTTTTGTTTGTATTGGGGTAGAGTGAGGGCTGTGATGATGCTTATGAATCTTTCTATTTTTGGGTTGATCTTTGAGCATTGAGATGACCCGACCCGTATCTTGGTGTGGCAACCCGGTATGGCTGTGATTGAGTACTCCTCTCTCTCGTGCAACCGGTGTTTTGCAGCCATGGCATGGCTGTCTTCTCTTTTCCCTTTTCAGTATACGCGTCTGAGCCTCAATTTGATGGATAACATTAGTAGGCGTTTGGACAATATTGAGTTGAAATTGAGAAATTCTCCTAAAAGCAGACTTGTGAGGTCTCTTCGGTTAAAAGCTCTCATCTAAATTAATTTATGTTTATTAGATTAGCCCATCCCCAGACCCCACGGTGTGGCATAATACTGGGTATGTTTATTATATTAGCCCAGAAATGACGAGAATGAGGCAGTCAGA
Source organism: Nicotiana attenuata (assembly GCF_001879085.1). Lineage (NCBI taxonomy): Eukaryota > Viridiplantae > Streptophyta > Magnoliopsida > Solanales > Solanaceae > Nicotiana > Nicotiana attenuata. The sequence continues at coordinate 265,313 of NW_017670575.1, read as the reverse complement.
GAGTGGGATTTTTTACAAGGGTGGTTGCCCCTCTCTGCGTTGCCTAGGATTCTCCCTTTCTCAACAAACCAACAACCTTTCAAAAAGAAAGAGAGAAAGAGACATATAATAGTACTTCAGTATCTGGGTTTCCTTGCATTTTTGCACCCTTTTAATTTATACTCTCACGGACTATACAACAACTACGTGGCCTTCAGATCTTTTCATGAGATAGTGATGATGAGTTTTTCAGTATCTGGGCTAATGAATCCGGGCATGGAGATAACCCGACCTGTATCTTGGCGTGGCAACGCGGTATGCCCTGTGATTGAGACTCTTCTCTCTCTCACACACATACAACTGGTGCTTTGCAGCCATGGCGTTATTGGCCTCTCTTTTGCCTTTGACATAACAACACATCCGAGCCTCATTTGCTAAAGAAATTATCTTTTCCATATTGATGTGGGAAATATTGAACCCACGCCCTTTAAATTACTAGTTATAAAACTTTTAACTTTAAAAAGATATCCTATTTTTTTATCAGTAATTGGAATATTCGCTATATAATCCTCCATATAAGCTAATTCCCTTAGCCCAGAAATGGTGAGAATGAGGCAACATAGAGTACGGGATTTCTCTAAAGGGTGGTTGCCCCCTCTCTGCTTTGTCTATGATTCTCCCTTTTCAACAAACCAACAGCCCTTAGAGAGTTGGTAAAAATGAGAGACAACACTTCCATTTCTGGGTTTCTTTGCATTTTTGCACTCTTTGTTTGGAAAGCCGCCTTGTAATTAAACAGTTTTTGGTTGTTTGTATGGTTAAGTAAAAGACAAGAGGGTTGCTTTGCTTTGAAGTGATTCTTTTTGAGCTTTCAATTATTACAGATGTATATACACTTTAGACATCATTATAGATGGTTAACACTGTAAAATCTGATTTATATAATACGTATGGTGTAGCAGTATATGAAAATGGTTTTAATAATTTTGGACCACATGGGAATACGTAAACAAATTAATAGGGTTATGGAGAGGAGGAGGATAGGTTATTGAAAAGGGCGGGCAGGGTCACAGTCTTTTTTGGCAGCTATGAATTATTGAAAATAGGCTGATTTGTCACAACTTGAGTAGTTAATTATCACTATTCTCCATCCTTTTCTTGCATATAAATACAACATGTATCAGCAATCATTCGCATAACAAACCAAACAGCTTCAACCAAAATTACAAGGCACAGCTTCACCTTCTCTTCAACTAAATTGGGGTACAAAATTCGATCTATCATTCATTTACAGAACTGGCATTTTGTTCTTCTCAGCGATAGCATTTTTTCAATTGTGCCATCACAGTTTCACTTTAAGTTTGGCTAATGCTTTAATTTGTACATATAAGAATCGCAGAGAAGGTTTTCAGTTTATGAGTTCTAAATAGAATTTTGAAATTCTTTTAATCCGTATGTTAAGGGTGCAAGTTGATTAATGCGGTGACATTGATGTATTTTCCATCGTATGTCTTGTTATCTTCTCTGTTCTGTGTGAGTCCGCAATTTTATATGTTTCTGTTGTTCAATATTCCTTTTCCAACCAATTTTTCGAAGTTTGGAATCTTAATATTTACTTTGATACAAGAGACAGACTTGCATTCTTAATTTTTTGTATCATCTTAATTTAAAACTCGGATAACATAAGCTCGTGTATTCTGTGATGCATGTTAGTTGTTACTTGTTATATTCTGCTTGTGTGATTTTATGTCTGAAGTGATAACTATGGACATCAAGATGGCTATGGATTTTTGTGCTTTGATACGATTAAGGTAGTTACTTGCTAGAGGATAATTCTGCAGAATAAATCATGATTTGCCTTGGTTTTGGTCTTCTCTATTTTAATTTGTAATGAGTTATTGTCAGTGCTTTTGATTCATTAGTGTTTATCTTTGAATTAGCTTAGTCTCTCAGGGTCATTCACTTGAATCAATGGATGTTGCTATTACAATTATGACCCTTTACTGATGAAGTCTGTGTCTGTATAATCAGTGCATTGAGCCCCATGTTCATGCATTTTTCCATGCGCATATCTCTTTCATGTTGTTATATTTGTTGTATTTTAGTACTTTATACGTATATATTCATATATCATGTCGAATATACACGGGTGGTAGCATTGTAGGGCCGGGTTCAACTGAACTTTCCTTCTAACACTTCAAACCACTGCCATTTCAAGAAAATATCAAATAAATATATAGAGTAAGAAGTTGAAACAATATTGAGAGTGTTCAATAGAAATGAATTTTAGAATAAAAAAGGTCGAGGCACAAAGCTCTAGAAAAAGCGTAGACTTTGTATCTTTGCAAGAGACTGTGAATTTTACCTACATATTTATTTGGTGTCACTTTTTTTTCTACGTTCACTCATACAAGTCATCTTGATTTTGTAGAAGACTAAAGAGTACAAAGATTGATAACTGAAGGAAGGTTGGCACTACCGGCTCATCATCCATTTCGGCTTTTGTTTTTAGTTTCGTCCTTGCTGCGACTGGTATATCTATATATCTTTTTTTTAAATATATGTTTATGAAAAATATATCTTTATATAAATCATAGGACTTGCCTCATTCTTCATGTTACCTTGTTTGCCAATAACTAAATGGTTGGGTTTCATTTGTGTAAATTTGAAATTTTAGTTTCACTTTGATGCTAGGAGTTAACTATTAATTTATATTTACATGTTATTCATTTCACTTTAAGTTTGAATGAAATAATAAAATAATACTATGTAATCATTAAAGTATTTAGCATAGTACTAAGTGCACTTTCTCCGGATATTATTGTTGTTGCAAATTTAACTAGTCAATTGGACATGTGAGACTTCTCTTTTTGAATTTTTATTCCGCTATAAACTAGTAGATATGCTTTTGAATGTAATCAATCTAATTTTTGTTGTGAAAATTTATATTTATAGAGTCATTCATAGTTAAAATGTTGAAGGTATTACAATTATTCAAAGTAGGAACCTTTAGAAGAATATCTAAATAGTTTTTTTTGTTGATATAGATGGAATTTGAACATCGTAGATGGATGTATAATAGGACTCATCCTAATCGTGCNTGGCTGTGATTGAGTACTCTCTCTCGTGCAACCGGTGTTTTGCAGCCATGGCATGGCTGTCTTCTCTTTTGCCTTTTCATTATACGCGTCTGAGCCTCAATTTGCTGGATAACATTAGTAGGCGTTTGGACAATATTGAGTTGAAATTGAGAAATTCTCTTAAAAGCAGACTTGTGAGGTCTCTTCGGCTAAAAGCTCTCATCTAAATTAATTTATGTTTATCAATGGACAGCTTACAAGGGGTTGTGAAGAATTTTTATGATCAACAACTCTCTTGATAAATGTTTTGAGAAATAGTTTAGTTTCTATGTTCCCTTTGTTTTAATGGAACTACCTTTCTGGGTTTGGTTTAACAGGATATCAAAAACCAATTTAGTGAACTTTGCACACGTGTGTAATGGAATCAAAATATATTTCTGTTGAATTTAGGTTACAACTTTATAGTTTGTTAATCTTGATGTATGCATTACCTTCAATAGTATTAAAGCCTAGTTTCACTCATTATTCTCTTCTGTTCTAATTGAATGAATAAAAATTTCTGGTGTTTCCTCTCAATCTTGACTTGTGTTGACCTATTTTAATGACCCAAAATATTATGAACAGTCAAATTATGTGATCTTAATGGTAATATTCCGTCCTGTGTCTTGCAAAATAAACACTAGTTATTTAGATGAGAACATAAATTACACTTCTAACACTTCAAACCACTGCCATTTCAAGAAAATATCAAATAAATATATAGAGTAAGAAGTTGAAACAATATTGAGAGTGTTCAATAGAAATGAATTTTAGAATAAAAAAGGTCGAGGCACAAAGCTCTAGAAAAAGCGTAGACTTTGTATCTTTGCAAGAGACTGTGAATTTTACCTACATATTTATTTGGTGTCACTTTTTTTTCTACGTTCACTCATACAAGTCATCTTGATTTTGTAGAAGACTAAAGAGTACAAAGATTGATAACTGAAGGAAGGTTGGCACTACCGGCTCATCATCCATTTCGGCTTTTGTTTTTTAGTTTCGTCCTTGCTGCGACAGGTATATCTATATATCTTTTTTTTAAATATATGTTTTATGAAAAATATATCTTTATATAAATCATAGGACTTGCCTCATTCTTCATGTTACCTTGTTTGCCAATAACTAAATGGTTGGGTTTCATTTTTGTAAATTTGAAATTTTAGTTTCACTTTGATGCTAGGAGTTAACTATTAATTTATATTTACATGTTATTCATTTCACTTTAAGTTTGAATGAAATAATAAAATAATACTATGTAATTATTAAAGTATTTAGCATAGTACTAAGTGCACTTTCTCTGGATATTATTGTTGTTGCAAATTTAACTAGTCAATTGGACATGTGAGACTTCTCTTATAGATCAGCATTCCAAACAAATACCATGAAGTTCTTCTCAAACTTGTGCACGACTTTAGTAGTCAACCTGCAAGTGTACAAGATTCTCTTAGAAATTTGTTTACTTGCTCCTTATGATAAGTCCTCATTTGGTGGCCTTCAGTATGCCTCTTCCCAAATTGAATGTGGGATACTCTTGATTAGCACTTAATATATTATTCTTCTTTGATTATTGGTTATCTGAGGCTAAGCTGAGTGGCCCTGCTTGTGTCTCAGATGTCTTAGTTCAGTTGTAGCCATTTTCTTTTGCATTCACAATCTGTCAATGTCTGTGTTTTCATGTAATAGAATGACTTGATAAATTACAAACTATTATCCCTTTATTAGGATAGAAGTTGCTTCTTTGAATGCAAACTCTTTGCAATCTGTCAAGTGTGTTCGTCATCTACGCACAATGTGATTGAGATATCACTGGTTTCTAACCAAGTAAATTCCAACCCGTTTCTTGGTTTTTGGTATAAGTATTTATTTCATGGGCAGATTAAAAACAGTTGCATAGTAATCAAAATCATAGCTAGTTTTTGCTCCTTATATTTCTGATGCTTTACTTTGTCTATTGGTATCTCCAATGTGACTCTACATTGCCTTCCAGAGGAGAAATGTATATAGTGTGATCACTGTGTCTCTTCTCCCTATTCCCGAAGGTGTCATGCTATGTTGAGGAGGAGAGTAGACTATGGCCTCCGCATCTTCCATGTGTTCCTCATCTTCGTTAAGAAACACATTTGTATTTTGTCAAAATTGATTTATTTGCATCTGGTCTTTTCATGATCCTTTCTAGAGGTTGTCCATCTACGAATTAGTGATCCAACTGGGCATCTTACGTATGAATTCGTGCTCCAAGTATGGGCTCTTGTCCTCTCTCCATAAAGGAAGAAGAAAGTTTTAAATCTTAATGCAGGCAAGGCATATCTCGTTGAATCAGTCTTTTTTGCCACATCGCGTATAACGGGAATCGAACCCCCTCCGCTGCTGGCGGGCAGATGTATAATGTACTACTTCGATCCAGCAACTTGTTAGGAGTAGGTTTTCGGCATCCCTTCTCAGACGTCTTATTCCTTGCCTTAGTAATGTGCAATCAGCTACTTGGCACCTTCCCTTATTCTCCTTCCTTTCCTTTTAGATCTGAGGTAGTACTAATTAATGCTTGAATTGCTCCTATTAGAAATAGGGCTACTCTTGGGTACGAAAGAAGGATATTCCGAGCCTGGCGCATCCCTTTGATAGCTTTGTTTAGCCTCCTTTACTATGTCAATCCCTCCGTATTGGTTATGGCTGAAGCCGATCCTCTCCTTGGTACTTCACCTAGTGGCTAATCTCAAGTCTCTTCTCTCGACCGGATGGGCCTATGTCACTAGAACAGGTGAGGAAGACCTCCAATCACTGTACTGGCAATTCAAGATGAACTCCTTCCATGCCAACAATAATAGTACTAAACTTTCAAAAGAAGAGAGATGAGATCAAGCTTTGAAGTTGGTAGCTGAAAGAAAGCTGTTCGTGAAGGTCAGACCAGAGCATAAGGAAGGAAGCTCACTCAGAAGCGAACTCTGGTCTGTCTCTTTTTGAGAGAAGATTTTCTACCCCGCCTGCCTATGAAGAACTTCAAGTCTATCGGGAAAGGATGTGGTGGTAACCCCTGCAGCTTTGTCTAGAACCGGGCGTCCAGCCGTGTAGGAAGACTCACCCTAGCCACTATAGCGACCCCACCCCCAACTCTAGCTGAGAAGCACCCTCCACCCACTTCCATTTTTCCGTGTGCCCAAAAGCTCGCCCGCCCGGTTTTTGAGACCCTTTCTGATTCCCTCACCCAATCTCATGAGAAGCAAGCCCAGCAGGCCCTGCCTTAACCTGTCCTCAGACAGCCAGCCCTCACCAGGCTGCTGGCATTGCTAAATGCTCCGCCACGAAGCAAGCTTTCCCGAATACGACAAATGCGGAAGTGGCTAAAGAAGTCGGAGGAAGAAAGTTGTTGGACAACTGTATACACGAGGGTACATTAGTATTCTGGGAATTGGCAACATTGAAAGAAAGGGTAAAGGGTAGGAATCAACTTTTTTAGGTGTTGCACCGAATGCTAAAAAGTTTCGGTTCATTTTATTTACGATTTAAAAGATGCTAAAAAAACTTTCTTTCATTAGACCACGGCCCGGTGAGATCAGATTTCTAGAACGAAGTGAAGTGATAGGAAGAGAAGACTGCTGGCGGGAAATCCCTATTCATGAAAGCCCCTTGTAAAGGGGAAAACGAAAGTGTGCTCCTGCGCACCAGCTGAAGAACCCTACCCCACAAAGTAGCTTGATGGCCGAACCACTCCCAAGGCGAATAGTGCCCTAGGGGCCGACCCGGCACCGACCGGCTGAGACTCCCGCGCAGTAGGAGCGGACTGAGTCGGTATTCGTCTACGAGAGGCGCACTCGTATGCCTTTCGAGGCTTCCCCCTTGTAAATATTCTCAGGTAAGAAAGCAGAACCTCACCTCTTTCTGTTGCTGAACATAAACCTACTTTAGATCCACTAGAGCATGTTCTTTCCGTTTTTGGGTCGCTCTTCTTATCTGCCGTACCCCCAATCCTCCTTCATACGAAGGCATCGTAACATATACATCAAATCAAGATCAAATAAAAGATTCTCCATCCCTTCTTTATACTCGTCTAAATGGCTCAGCCCACATGCATCATTTGATGAAAGCACTCCAGTCGCCTCCGATGATTGGTTTGTCATCATTCTGATCGTGACTTGAAAAAAGAAAGAAGAGAAGGAACTTGGAGTTGGCGCCCACATAACGGATTGCTTGCTTACCAAGCCATCCTGGCTTTTCGCTCCTTTCCTTAGAGTCAAGTGGCTTTCACTCCTCCAGTTCTATTATTATTGACTTGACTTATTATTATAAAAACTACTCACTATCCAAATGAAAGACGATCGATTATCTACCCAAGAAGATAGAGAGTCCCACATACGAGAAAAGGTCACAAATAGAGTTGAACCAAGTAACATTGCAAAGGCATAATGATAGTAGGGTCGGGATATCCCCGCCCTCCGAACCGGACGTGAGGGTCTCCCGACCTTAGGGAGCTTGTTTTGGCAGATACTCTCTTATAGTTATGTGTCCTGGTTTCCGAGTTCTAGTGCAATATCATGGGAGCACGAGGGTGCATGTGGAAGAGTGGCCAAGACAATGCCAAGAACACGTCAGGCCATGGAAGCACAAAGGAGTGGTGGCATCTTAGAGGACTCTAGAGAGTCCTAGGAAGCTGCCTAGGTCGGCCAAAGGGGCTCTCGTTGAGCGTGGAGAAGCATTGGGAACCCTAATTTTTTTCTTCGGAGCCGTTTCTTTTTCCGTCCCCCCGCCCCGGCATAGCGCTTAGCTCCCAATGAGAAAAGATTCATTTTTAAGAAGTTCATTTGATGACTTAACAAGTCTCACCACCTTCTTTTGAACTATATCTATTTCTTTTAGCACTCTAGACACACTGACGGGAGCAAAAAAATATAGAAGTCCCGCGGAGCTGATGACCGCGGGTGGAGAATTACTCGATAAATAGAAGACCATGCTACCGTTTTGGTCGTTGCGCGGGGATGCGATTCGCCAAGCTGGGGCAAATCTTTCCCCTATCTCTAAAGGGGTTCGACTCAATACTCTTGTGTGTATTTATCCTTTCCCCTATAGATCCACCTTTCTTCAAAATAAAGATATAGCAACTAAAAGAAAGCTAAATCGAATCGGAATAGGATAAAGAACGCACGAAGGATCAGAGAGAAAGAGGATTCTAAAAGCGAAAAGCCTAGAAGACTAGATTGTCAGACTCGGAGGTAGCAATAAGATCTCTGTCTCCAGAGAAGGCATGAGGGTTTTCTAAAAGTCTCCTCTCATTACTTATGGATAAAGCTCTTAAGCTTAAGCTTTTACGAACTGAAAGATCTTCCCATTCTAAATAAGAATGAGAGTCTTTCAACTAGATGTGCTCCTTTGGCTGGGTTTGAGAGAGAGAGCGTGAGATAGTCCGCTTCTGAGAGGATTCTTTAATCAACCAAAACCTGCAACAGAGTCCTTAATTTCTACCACTTACAAGTGGAGAGATGTTCCATTGCCAATGGCCGAAGAAGGATGCAAGAAGAGGGACTTCTCTGAGTAAAGAGATAAGTAAGGGTAAGAGTCATTCCAATTGAGTAGGTGAAGAGTCTCTTTCGAGCGATATCCTTTACCACGCCTAACTAAATGAAAGAAAGTAAGAGAGAGAGTGGCCTCCTATTTCTTAAATGAAAATAAAGGACTTCCTTATCCTAAGGCTGTCATGTAAAACTAGGAAAGCACAACCGAATATTATGGAACATCAGTCAAGCAAGAAAGGTATTTGGTTAAGTAAATCCTGAATATTCCATACCTCTCGTGAGAATTTGCAACTTCAGATGGCCTCTTAAATGTCATGTTAACTCCAAGCCCGCGGTTAATAGCTTCCAGGTATTTGTTCAAGCTTATAATAAATTGACTTGTTTTGTAAGGTTTAAGCACAAAAAAGAAAGGTGAAGGTGTCTTAAGCCATAGTATCTACACATGATGACTAAACGTAGTGACTTGGTGGCTTACTGCGTCACAAAAAGAGTAGATTCTTATAGCGGAGAACACTTATGCAGACGTTTCCTGAACCTACTAACTATATTTTCTTAAATGCTGCTCCAATTCCTCAAGTGAAGAAATCACACTGCAAATGTAATTGACTTACTGGGGTTTGTAGTAGACAGAAAAGGGTCTCTGCGGAGGTCTTTGTGGAGACACATAAGAAAAAGAAGAAAGACGGTTCAAGAGAAGGATGGGTTGAGACACGTGCATCGGAACAATATGTAAGATCATAACTTTATGACTATTTTCACTTTGATATTGATTTATTTATATAATCCTTGTTACTTTTATTTCAGGATGGATTTCATAGAAGCTTGGATGAATGGTGTCAGACGCAGGCTATTTCTGATGATGGTACCCCAATCCAACCGTCACCCGATGTTATGACTTCAATATGGACGGATGTAGCAGGTGGTGTATCCAAAGGAAGAGTTTATGGGCTTGGAGTACAACGGCCTTCCTCTTTTTGTCCATCGCCATTAGTTTCGGATGCTCCTACTACGCAAAATCAGGAAGAATGGGAGCAATGCAAAAGAAAATGGAGTTGTTGTCGAAACGATGTGAGACGGCCGAAGCTCACATTGCTAGAATGGATAAATACATGAAAAAACACATGCCCCACTATTATGATGATGAAGAGACTGATTCTGATATGTAGTAGTGATTTAAGGTTGATTACTGTTCTTGGATGTTTAAATTTTATATTTAGACTTTATGATAGATTTGAATGATGTGGTATATATATGTTTAGACTTTATTATATTAGTGTCGATATGTATTAGCTACTCAGACTTGATATTGAATATTTAGACGTTAAGTAATATTTTGGTTTGATATTATGGGATTTTAATGTTTATTTGTTGATGTTGGAATTAATTGGTTTGATTACTAGATTGTTTAATTGGAATTGGTTGTGTAGTTGAAATTGATTGGTTGAGTTGGTTGTTTAGTTGGAATTGGCTTGTTTATAATATTTGCATTTGACAGGTGATGTATTGATAATAAAATGGCAGGACTCTGTCAAATTTCAACCCATTTTTCCGACTACTGTAGTCGATAAGTGTTCCCAGCATAATAATTTTCCGACTACAATAGTCGGAAAATGAGGCCAGAATAATGCAGATTCTGACTACTGTAGTCGGAAAGTACAATAAAATAACAAATAAATAATTATTATTTGTATAATATCCCACTACAGTAATCGGAAATATTTTTTAAAATAAATAATAGTTTTTTGTATTTTCCGACCACTTCAGTCGGAAATAGCTGCATTTTCTAATTTTTGGCGGAAAATATTTTCCGACCTATCTTTTTCCGACTATTTTGATAGTCAGAAAATAGCGAGTTTCTTGTAGTGTTTGAGTCCTGATACTATCTGAAACCACTGCAGGACCTGCTTCAGGTAGGTCAACTGATCCATATCGGCATCACAAAAACCAGGGTGTCATCCGCAAAAAGCAAAGGAAGATACCAACATTAGTGAAGGATTTGATTGGAGCGCCGAGTTTTAGCAGAGGTAGATAAAAATAGGGTGCCAAAAAACCTTATTGGTATGAACAGGAGAGATGCTCTCCATTTCTAAAACTAGCATTGACTATGCTATTCTACATCTTGGCTCTCCTTTAGCTATATTGTGATTGTTAAAATAACTCTCAACCTCTCTTGCTTTCCTGTCTTTTCAAGAAGCAGTTTGTGCTCTGTCAAGGCTCTCTTTTCAATTCTATTTTAGCTTCACTTCCGGAAACAAAAAAAGTTAGAAGACCTTTTCCTCTTTCTTTTTTTTT
>NW_017670575.1:233520-254401 GCF_001879085.1 Nicotiana attenuata | reverse complement strand
CACATGTGTAAAAATGATGTAATTTAAATGTATTCTATTTCAACATTCTGCTCGTTGAAATTGTTTAGCATCCCATGTTTCCTTGAAGCTGTTTTTGATGTTATTTCTTAATATGTTCCAAACTTGTCTTATATCTACTTCCTTCATATTACAAGAATATGCCATTTGTTAGAAGTTAAAAATCATTTTGGAAATATCTGCATGTCGACGGGAAGCAAATATTTTTCCCTTTGTGGATGGCAATGTGGGTGAACTGTTTAAAAAAAATGTACACGGGTGGCTGAGGAGAATTACTTAGCTCTGGGGAATAAGGGAAGCTAAGTGTGTTTGCTTGGAGGTTTATAGTGAGCTCACAAAAGCTTATATCAGTTAATCTTTACTATAAGGGGTCGTTTGGTAGGAGGTATTAGAAAAAATAATGCAAGCATTAGCAGAGGCGGATCCAGGATTTTATGTTTATGGGTTCCTGTCGCAATTTCAAATTAATATACGATAATAACTGGGTTCACAAATAGATATTTATAGATATTGAATAATTTTTTTAACAAAAATACAGGGTCTACGCAAAAGTTACTGGGTTCCCGGGAACCCGTATCTTACACCCTAGATCCGCCCCTGAGCATTAGCTCTATGCATTACTAATACCTTGTTTGATACATATTTTCAACTTGTGTATAACTAATACTTGTATTAGTTATACATCATACTTGGCATTATCCTATGCATAAGTACTGCATAGAAAACCATGGCATTAGTAATACCAAGGCTTTAACGCATGCATTAGCATGGTTAAAGACAAAATTGTCCTTAAAGTCCCATAAAGCTAGAGAATATGGAGGGCCATTTTTGTAAGCAACTATTTTTCTTAAAAATTATGCAATGCATTATAATTTTAATACACCACACCAAACAATAGATAAGAAATAATATTTGCATAACTAATGCTTGCATTACTAACACATGCATTACTAATACACCTTATTCCGCACTATTCTCATACACCCTACCAAACGACCCCTAAGTGTCTGCTTTAGGTTCTAGTGGTTTTTGGTATGAGCCTATCTGTTACTTCACTTTCTGGTGATTCTGGTTTAAGCCTGTCTGTTGCTTCACTTTCTTACTCAGTAGTTGAATTCATTGTTCCTGCAAGGTGATCTTGCCCAAAATCTCTGAAGTTCTTGATTAGCAGATTATTGTTTCTATAGTCTTCACTGACATAATGTCATCTTTACATCCTTTAAAACCAGACCTTAATTTTATAGAATGGACAACTCGAGGTGGAGTATATACCTTTGCGGTTTATGGCTTTTTCATTGATGTGCTTCTTTGAATTGAGTCGTTCATGGTATCAAGCACTGGTAGCCTGTATTTACCTTCAATCTCGAAAATCATTCCACTGATGAATAATATTAGCTTTTCTATACCAGGTTGCAGACTCACTTGAGAAAGGCACCGAACATGAAGATGAATATATGATTAGCGAGAAGGAGCTCCTTGTCAATAGGTAATATTTACTGAGTCATTCTGAATGCTTGTTATCATATCTACTTGCGGGTCTCTCTCAAATTTGATTTGTAGCTAATTTGCACTTTGCATTCTAGATTTGTTTCTATTCCAAAAGATAGGGGTGCTCTCAGTTGTGGAGCTTTTGTTGCTGGAATTGTAAGGGTAAGAAAACCATCTGACTTTGCTTTAACAGCAATGCACTAGAGCTGTTCTTTTACAAGTAGGCAAAAGAAATTTTTGATTGAACAAGCAGTACCAAGAAATGCTGGGAAGGTACAAAAGATGCAGCAGAGTCAGCTCTTATCTATTCCTTTAGTGAAGATGTCTTAGAGCTATTATTTATCTTCTTTCTTTTTTCTTTGAAGGGTGTGCTGGAAAATGCAGGTTTCCCAGCTGTGGTGACAGCACATTTTGTTCCTGTGGAGGGGCAGCAGCGACCACGGACAACCATTTTGATAAAGTTTGCTGAAGAGGTAATCACTTTGTATACGGGTATTTTTGCCCATTATTAATAATATTTTCTTGATTAAAAAAAAGGATCTTTTAGTTCAAATACAGTTGTTTGGAGCTGTTCTGAGTTTCTAGTTCTATGTTTTTCACAAAAAGCCAAGCCTGGCTATTTAAAGAGTGACGTTCAACCATGATTACTTAAGTAGGAAGCCATTGAAGTCTCACCATGTACATCGTAAACTTAATTTCTATATTTTCTTACTATTTACAAAATAAGGTTTACTGGAAGTTCTGTCCTTGAAAATCTTACGAGGAACTCTGGTGCTATGTTGGCTTGTGCAGGTACTAAGGAGGGAAGCCAGGCTAGGTTAATGTTTATTTGGAAGTCATCATAATTGGTCCAAAATTCTTTAACCACCTAACGATGAGATGACAAGAGGATGATCGCCGTACTCATAATTAAAAATTTGAATCCTAAGATCCAATTGACTCTTGTGGTACTTTTACCCATCTGATGCTACTGTATCAGACGGGAACAAGTACAGTTCATTTTGGTGTGAAATATTGTTAGTTTGAGAATATGTTGTGAATCTATGTAGTTGATGATCTGTGGGTGCAAATTACCAAATGCAAGTTTGAATGATCGGGATTGTTTGATCCGTCCTCATTCACCCTTCTTCTTACTTCTTTGCTGCTGACTTGTATAGAAGCTCCTAAGCTTCCCTCCTTGTTCTTCTTTATTCAGTAACATGTAGGCTTACTTAGAATATATGCACTTAAAAATATGCTATCAACTGTCACAACAGAATTTCGAGTGCTGCACCTATTGAACATTTTAATGCCACAACCATCTTGTGGTAAAGGTCTTTCTATATATGCATATGCATACTAAACAGAACATCAAGCTAAGTCAAGAATGCACATTTCAAATCTTTTTCTTTTTTACAAGTTGGAGTGCTGAAAGGCGGATGTTAGAGAGCGAATAAATACTGAAATTTTGGGTTAAATTTTAATGGGATGGTAGGCCAACAAAAGTAGGACAGTGGTCTTGCTCCGATTGAAGTAAATGCCCTTGTTCTGCATACAAGCGATAGTTTGAACTATTGCACATGCTTTTGGTGCATCCAATGTGGGGTCTCGGTATGTGGCTACGTAGTGACAAGATTCTTTTGCTGTTTGAAAGATGTTCAGGTGTCATGGATACTAAAGGAGTTACTATTGGAGCAAGGAAGAATATTAGCTAAGGCAGATGGCGCTAGGAGAAAACATTAGGCTTTTAACATGTACAATGTTCAAAGGAGGTATAGCATACGAACTTGCCAACTCCTGATCATATATACAGATTTCTTCAACTTTATGGAAGAGGGTTCCAATTTTTGGGCAAGGTGTTAGTAAGAGCTTAGAAAGTGATTTTTTAAGGGTCACTGTCGCAGTGACCTTTCAAATGGCATGCAAAGCAACTCATCCAAGTTGCCAAAATTATCATAGTGGATATATCAAGCATCAACCATCTTTACTTGCTAATTTAATACGGTTTTGGTTTGGCCAGCAGACGTATTTGGGAGGAGATATCCATGAAATACAGAGATTGTAGAACTGAAGTGAAATCGCATGATTACACAGTTTTAAGCATTCAAAAGTACTAATAGAAAGGTCCAGGCAGCAGAAACAGGTTAAAATTTCACCTACTAGTTTCTTTCTGCTCATGGTTCTGAAGACATTAAGTACACGGACCTTCAATCTACAGCTAATTATACAGACACCTAGACATAAGGTTACAGGTACGCTTTAATGGATGCAAAACACCCAATACTTCAACACAAGGGCACCTTGGTTAAGCAACAGAGGTGGAGGTTCAAAGGAGGGCTTGGGGATCGCAGGGGATGTCGGTGCACAAAAGTATGAAGGAGAAGGCAAACAGTAACTAGAACTAGTCTACTTTTACTATTAATGTACAATGTAACATGTGCTCCCTATTCCAAAGGGATTTACTGCCTGGGTGCTGCTGGTGTTGTCTGCTGATGGGTCTGTCCATAGAATCCAATACCAGGAGGACGATAAAATCCACCATTGGCAGGCTGCTGTTGAGATTGTGGCTGCTGAGTCTGCAGTAGCTGCTGTTGTGCTTGCTGGGATAGTGGTGGAGGTGGCCTCAGTCCCATTGCAATTTGAGGTGGCTGAAGGCTGCCGGCACTATATCCATAGGGCATCATCCCCATCATCATAGCTGCAGACTGACCTAACTGACTTCCAGGGGAATTTGCTGGAGGTAAAGGTGGTGGTGGAGGTGGTGGTGGTGGAAACGGAGCTTGTATCTGGTTTGACGATTGCAAGCCTGAGGAAGGGGCAAGAGGAATGCTAGTAATCGGTTGCTGTGATGAAGTGAAGTAAGTGGAATTACCCCCTTCGGAACTGTTCATATCAGAAAAAGTCATTGGCTTGTCTAACTTGAGCCGTTTCTCTGGAGATGCAAAAGGTAAGCTAGAAGAGAAACCAGTTGATTTCAATCCACTGCTCAGTGACGCAGCTTCTTCAGCAACAAGAGACGAAAGAACAGAGGTCAACATTTGAGCAGAAGATGTTGAAGCAGCAAGTTTTGCAGCAAGAGCTGCTGCCGCCCTTTTGCTTTCCTCTTCATTAGTTTTGGAATTTGCAAAAGAAGTCAAAGGATTGGGAGGTGGAGGCAAAGGAGGCATGTTGGGTAATTGCAGTGAAGGCGGGGTTGGTTCAGTTGCTCTTGTAGCATCAACTGGAAGGATACCAGTACTCAATGGTGGAGCAGCAACACTGGGAGATGTCAGCCTGTGTCTTACATTTTTTGCTAGTTCGATCTGACCACGTGCAACCTGCAAGTCAACCAGCTGTGTCAATCCCAATCCCATCAAGGAACTAACATTAGTTTGTATGTTATCTAAGGAAACAGAAATACCATAGGAAAAGACATTTAAAGAATCAAGGAGCACGTTAACACATATTTTCACCTTTAGAATAGGATTGCAGCAAACTAAAATTCCAGAGAAAATAAAGATGGAATCATAATAAAAGTTCTCATATTATATAAACTATCCAATGATTACATCTTTGCAGATGATTAAAATTCAGGGTCAAAAGATGGAGATATGGTAGTTTTAAGACTACTTTGAATCGAACTAGTTGAACGACAATGCTCAAAGGACTAGAGAAACCCAAAGATTTCAAACTATAAGAACTCAAATATGCACAGCTTACACATAAAGGAAGAGAGACGTGCCTGTTCTCCTTAACGTGGAAGAAAATGATAGAGGTAGCACAAGTACTCTTTTCTTTTGAGTATATTTGGAATCCCACTAATACATGAACCAAAACCAACCAGTGCAGAAGAATACAATCAACAGAAAAACACAATCATGTTGTGGTTTATTGGAATCCCACTAATGATCAAGTGTGCAAGCACACCAATGCCAAGCATTCAAACATGTCACTAGCAGGAACAAGCTTACATTTTTTTTTGGGACAACCGTGGTATCCAGGCTAGCTTGCGCGCACCTCGACTAATTCCAAGGGATACCTGCCACCTCCCACCAGCAACAGGTATCGGGTAACTCTATCCACCAAGGCTTAGATAGATGGGAAGAAATCGCCTAGTGTTTTTGCCTCCGCTGGGATTTTAACCTGAGACCTCATGGTTCGCACCCACTTCATTGACCACTAGGTCACACCCTTGGGTGCAGGAACAAGCTTACATTCAATGATAGTAGGTCGGCAGAATCAGCCTTGTCTGCAATGGCAATGCTAGCAATCTGAATATATGCTACTGCTGAAGCGTCCAACATTCAATGATAATAGGTCGAGAGAATCAGAGGGTGTTCGGATTGGCATATTTTAAGTGCTTATTGACCATTGCTTTTTGATCAGAGGGTGTTTGGACAGACATCACAACCACTACTTTCACCCTGTTTGAAACGAATAGGACATTGCTTTTTGATCCCTCTCAAGTCACTCTTCTGAGGACACAAACCAAATATTTTAACGGCCCGTTTGGTTAGGTATACAAGGAGAATTAATCTCAGCATACAATTCAACATAAATTGTACGAGTCCCTGACTTTAATCTCCACATAGAATTCAGCATTGCTAATACTTAGTTTGGTTAACAATTTACTGTTCCTCTTTAGTAATACCAGCATAAGTTATGCAGAATCTATGTATTATATCATGCGGGAGAAACAATGTGGAATAAGGATAGGTGTATTAGCAATATATGGATCAAAATAACTAAAATGACAAAATTGCCCTTATATCATTCAGACTAATCTTCTTTTCCCTAAAAAAACATGCCACGCTATACTTTGTATAGTTTGTTTGGATTCTTCAATAACTCTAGGAGCAAATTTCTTGATTGTTTCTATTTTTCTTTTAAATGTTACACGTCTAAGACTAATTTGGTTTTCTTTTATTTCAGGTTACTCTAAAACCAGAGTACAGCAAAAGATTTACTCAACTAAAAAAATTCCTTTTAGTAATTAGTAGTACATGGTTTTATGATATTATGACTCCTTTAGATAGCTGTCATTGACTTCCACATTGCATCATATAAAATATTGTATCCATCATGATATTAAAATGTTTAATTCCACAAATATAGTTTCAGTGAGTAGACAAAGATTTTTAAACTAAAATGTACAAAGATAAAGGTCAAGGCTATAATAGCAAACACACTTAAATTTTATTGTAAAAATTAAAGCAATATATTAAATTCTATTTCGTATACTAGTAAGTTTTAATATAACAAACCAAACATCATGAGGAATAACCAATCCATCACAATTCCTACATTTCTACTCCCTACATTACAAGGAAGAATTTTTTGGAAATTATATTTTTTGGGTTTGTTTTGGAAAAACGAAGAATTTGATTACAAATTGCACTCAGGAGGAGTGCAACTCATAGATAAGAGCTCAATACAGATACAAAGAGACCCAAAAGATAGAAAAATTGTCATAAATACGCTCATCTCGCAATCTGGCACCAAAAGCACCACCCTAACTGGCCCCAGAATGAACCACCCTAAGTGACCCAAAAGCAAACAAAGACCTAACGAAATGATTCAGCTCATTGATTTCCTTTTGGAAAAGCCTCATGTTGAGTAGTCTGGCCACCTCATTTAAAAGCTTAATTTGTTAGAGATAGCACACTTTTAGTCAACTAACTATGTCTAAGCTTATTCTGTTAGAAATAACACACTTAAATTAATTAATTACGTCTTCAACACGCCCTCTGATGTACCGGACTCATTTTGTTAGGGCCAAGCATGTGAAATTCTTATTCAATTAAACTCGAGATTTCTGGATGCTCTAATACCACAATGGATAGCATGACCATCTAATCTAAGAACTTAAACAGTTAGAGAAAGCACGCTTTCAATTAATTAGTTATGGCTTCAACAGTCTCCTTGACCATTTTTCTTTTGGATCATCCAAAAGGAAGCTGCACTTGTAAATGAATAGCTTCTGACATTAGCCCATTTAGCAGCCACTGTACATGGGGTTCTAACCAGCAAAATTTTGAAAAGTTTTCCGTTCACAAGTCAAAGTTCTGTGACAAGTGACTAACTAGTCACCCCTCAATATGAGGAGCTCAGTTCTTCAACCTGCTTCCGATTAAAATTCAAATATGGAAGAAGCTATCTCCTATACCTCAGGACAACTCAAAATAGAAAAGTTATCTTCTTTTTATTTGTAAGTAAAGATATTTTTTATAAATGATAAATTGGCACTAAACTAGTGTTACAAGACATAGTTACAAATCGTGCAGATGCATTGCATGTACATCGTACAGAAGTGTCAAGTTGCACCAAAAAGCAAGCACAGAAATATAATTGTGTTTAAGGTTAAGACTTTTAGTACTGATTGACGAGACGCGAGGGGGTGTTAACGCTAGGTTGGAAGTGTGGCGACAGATGCGGGAGTCCAAAGTTGTCAAGTTGAGTAGGTCGAAAACTGAATACTTGGAATGCAAGTTCAGTGACGAGAGGCATGAAGAAGAAGTGGAAGTAAAGATTGATACTCAAGTCATTCCCAAAGGAGATAGTTTCAAGTATCTTGGGTCTATAATCCAAGACGACAGGGAGAATAAGGAGGATGTTACTCATCGCATTGGAGCGGGTTGGATGAGATGGAGGCTAGCTTCGGGGGTTTTATGCGACAAGAATGTGCCGCCTAAACTTAAGGGCAAATTCTACAGGGTGGTGGTTAGACCGGCTATGTTGTATGGGGCTGAGTGTTGGCCCGTCAAGAAGTCACATGTCCAGAAGATGAGCGTAGCTGAAATGAGGATGTTGAGATGGATGTGTGGACATACCAGGAAAGACAAGATTAGGAAAGAAGTTATTAGGGACAAGGTGGGAGTGGCATCCGTGGAAGACAAGTTGCGGGAATCGAGGTTGCGATAGTTTGGGCATGTGAGGAGGAGAGACATAGATGCCCCGGTCAGGAGGTGTGAGAGGTTGAACATGGCGGGCTTGAGGAAAGGCAGGGGTAGGCCAGAGAAATATTGGGGAGAGGTGATTAGGCAAGGACATGTTGGTGCTTCACTTAACCGAGGACATGACTAACGATAGGAAGGTATGGAGGTCAAGGATTAAGGTGGTGGGTTGACAGGTAGTTGTGACTTTCTCCTAGGTTTACCAGTAGTACTAGTAGTATTCTTGTGGTTGGTTGAGAGATACTTTCTTTTAGATTGTTAGTGTATCTGGTACTTAGCTACCACGTCCATTGTTTTTTTTGAAAACTGCTACTGGAAATTGTTGCTCCTCGACTGTTACTATTTGATGCTACCTTTTCTTCCCTTTTTCCTTATTGTCTTTTGTCTCCCTCTTCCCACTCTTTCTTTCTTCCCCCTCTTTCTTCTTCTTCATCCCTTTTCTTCCTTGCCACTTTTTCTTGAGCCGAGGGTCTATTGGAAACAGGCTTTCTACCTCTCCAGGTAGGGATAAGGTCCGCGTACACACTACCCTCCCCAAACCCCACTTGTGGGATTATACTGAGTTTGTTGTTGTTGTTGTGTTGTTAAGACTTTATAAAAAAAATGCGTTTATGGCTAAGTATCTCCTACACCCTGAATAGCTCATTTACCCTATCCTTTTCCGGTCCCGACTTACCCAACCCAGCAATATGCGCCACCACTTTCAGTGTCAACCTGAAGCTTCAAGACGTCCTGCCATGCTTTCCTTCTCTCAAATTATCGCCATGGCCATCCAACAACAACAATTATGCCTCAATTCCAAACAAGTTGTGTCGGCTATATGAATCCTCACTGACCATGTTACTCCATTTAGGCTCACCTTATGCCACGGCCACCCAAGGAAAAAAAACCTCAAGTGACGCTTTATCCTATCCCCATCCGAAACCATAACTTGTAAAATAAAGCTCTGGTGGATACTATTCCTCCCCTCTGGTTCCCGTCAAAAGAGAGCTTTGGTGACTTGCTTCAGGAACATCTCCCATGCCAATCACATGGTAACAAAAACCTCTCAAACTTCTTCCATAATTCCAGAACCTCTTAATAACCGAAGGCAACCACAGCCTATGTTTCTCTACTCCCACCCCATCACTTTTAGTAAGTCGTCAAGGACAAACTAAACAAGACCAACTGTAACACGGTCTCCACACCCAAATTACATAAAGAATGAAATAATGAAACAAAAGGTAAAGAAAAAAAGACTATTACTTATTCACAGCAGCTATAAATTACCAAAGTCCATATACACTTCAAAAAGGTATAGAACTGCCTTATCTAGATTGTTCTGCAAACAGCAGCAATTTGATATGCAAAAATTGGCCCTACTACTGGAAATTGAAGAACATAAAATCTAAAAGAAAACCATGGACACTAAATTAGAACCTAAAAGGTATGATACCTCCAATTGGCTAGTAGCAAAGAATAAGAATAATAATTGCTTTATCTTGCCTCTTCTCTAAACTTAAATTTCCTCAAGAATTTCACACACTTCATCATTGAATAAGCCCAAAAACTGCTCTATATCTGACTGTTCTCCAACTCAAAGCAAACAAACCCTTTTGCTCAATACTAAAGTAAACTATATGTAAGATAATTCCCACAACTGATTCACGCAATTGAATTCTGTAAACGGAATGAGGGATACACACACATTAATTCTCTGCGCTGTTTTTTTGCACATCTTTTCTTAATTTTCTGCTCCCCTTTTCATGTGAATGGATAAAATACAAAGAGATATGTGCATTAAAAGACTGGGATTGAGTATACCTGCAGCCCACTGCGTAATAGCTCTAGCTTAGATTCCTGAAAATAGAAAAATCATTAGGGTTGACATGAGTATTAAGATAGAAATAAAAACATAGAAAAATAAAGGCACTGAACTTGGTTAGCAACCAATAGGAGCATGGGAAACGCAGTCATATAGCTTTTTGTGTAGTTTTTCTCTGCTATATACCCCTTATCAAATGTAAGGTAAACATAGAAGGTCTAGAGAGGATTATGAAAATCATAGTGATAGGTATTACACAAGGGGTTAGATTATTTTTCTGCTATTTTTTTTTGGGGGGCTTTAGCTTACCGGGGACAAGACCCTTGACGGGAGGGTGTGGAGGACAAGGACTAGGGTAGAAGGTTAGTAGGTAGTTGAGCACATTTCTTTCCAATACTAGTAGTATTAGTATTACACTTGTAATTCCTTATTCGTAGTTTGCTTATACTTCATGTTATTTCTTTCGCTTCGGTTATCATATTATCTTGTTGTAGTTAATACTTGCTGCAAATGCTTCTTCATCTTTTCTAGAGCCGAGGGTCTACCGGAAAGTGGAGGTAGGGGTAAGGTCTGCGTACTCACTACCCTCCCCAAACCCCACTTATGGGATTACACTGGGGTTGTTGTTTTGTTGGGGTTTGTTGTGTGTGTTGGGGAGGGAGATGAGAGGGGAAAACTGTACTTGATCTTGAAGCGCATCTTTCAGCTGAGAAATCAAGGTAACTCTCAATGATTCAGCATTCTCAAGCTGGCTGACACATTGCTGAAGTATGTTTTCCTGTTCTTGCATCTTATCCATCAATTCAGAACCCTGGAGATTTCCTGAGCAACAATCAGCGCAAAACACAATGTCAGAAATTTAAAAAAGATAAATTACTTTGTTCAAGAAAAACTTCTAGTTCAGACACAACAACGAAGTGATAGCAAGAAAGATAAAATACAGCATGATGGCCATTGATGGAGTTCATGATTATGCAATGCAAGTATAAACAGAAATCAAGGACTAATCTTTCCTGTGACCCTGAACTCTAAGGGCTTCTTCGAGTTCATCCATAAATCTTACAGAAGGCGACCTGCTTTTGTTGTTTATTTCCAACATTATAGTCCACCTTCAAATCCAGTTATAGTTAATCAATTTTCTTGCTAATAAAATTTATAAATGGATTGTCAATGCAATTAAGCAACTAGCTCAAGAGTACCTTTAATACAAACAACATATTGCAGTTATATCCAAATTAACATATTTGCTTAACACATGATATGTTTGTAGCATGAGTTACATGATAATGGCAATACTGGCAAATCTCGATCTCCTAGGATGAGCAAGTATTTTCTTTGAGAAAAAGTTCTTATCTATTGTAAATAGGCAACAGCTCAACAGCACCCTTAATTCAAATTCCTATATTTCTTCCAGTTAAAGCTTGAGATGGCAAAGCTGGAGTATTATACTGGGGAGAAATTTGGGAAACTGAGAAGGTAAATGCCGGAAAATTTTAAGAGAGAGATGTATTAGTGTCACATTAAGCTGCAGGAGAATTCACAAGCAACAATTTTTACTTCCGAGATAGCAACTATCTTAAAGATATTTGATATTAAGATAAGTTGGTATGGCCTTCCCCATAGACTCCTCTATTCCATTTTCTTCGACCCTCTTTCAATATCTTAAGCTTAGGTTTACAGTGAATCGATATGTAGGGTCCACTGACTTGATAGTTGTTCCACAAACTCTACTGGGTTGTTCTAGTTGTACTTGTACAGCTTTTCACGATAAAGCATAACAGGTATACAATAGGAGTATGGTCTACCGCTACCTTTTGGAGCTTGAACTAGATTTTTGAACTTCTCCCATCTGCCAGACACAAGGAACTGCCTGTCTTGAACTAGACCTTTGTTCCTTTGCCCTTAGCAGGTGAATGTGGCTCCTAACAGAGGCAATTGATCAGCAGCTTGCGTGTAAACTGATGAAATCTCCGAATTCAACGACGCCTGGAATAATTGTGGCACCCAGATCTGTTATTATGCAGGAATCACCCTCTGCCACACATGAAACCTCCCAGTTTTCAGTAGTCTTCGTTACTAGCACTTAGCTCCTGCCCAAAAGAAAATCTTTCAAGAGTCCCCACAGCCTCATCACTCCTGGAAAGTCCCAAATAAAACCACTAGCTAAGCACTTTGATACAAGCGAAAATGTGTGTACACCTATTGTACTCCTGAGCCACTACCCACCTCATTTTTCACATGACCGTAATAGCTCTTGAAACACCTCTTCTCGATATCTCCAATCTGCCCACATCCCTGCCCCTCAAAAGGCTTCTATCTTCATTTGTTAAACTTTCCCATGTTAGTTTGTCTGCTTTCACATCTAAACCAAACTACACACATTTTATTTTTACTCCCTCCCTATTTTCATTTGCAACCCACTCTTATCTTTCTTTCCCTATTCCCCAGTGCTAACCTCACACCGCTTCATCTTTACATCCCTAAGATAGAAAGATCAATCCTCAGAACCTTCAAATCACAATCCCCAAAATCTTTTGATCCCAAGATTTTCTTGATTGCCCAACTACTTAAGGTGACTCCACCGCCTATTTATTCCCCCCATCTTTTCTCCTCCAAAATATTCCTTCCCAGTCTCCTTCAACCCCGCTCTCAT
Organism: Nicotiana attenuata; assembly: GCF_001879085.1. Taxonomy (NCBI): domain Eukaryota; kingdom Viridiplantae; phylum Streptophyta; class Magnoliopsida; order Solanales; family Solanaceae; genus Nicotiana; species Nicotiana attenuata. The sequence goes on along the minus strand of NW_017670575.1, from coordinate 241,527 downwards.
CCTCCCCGTAAAATTCTCCCTCCTCAGTACACATGCCAATGACATGGAGATTTTGGTAATTTTTAGCAAGGTAATAGTTGCTTCCATCATCTTCATATAGTTCAATGCAAATAGCATCTCCATGCTATAACTTCATGCGGTTTAAAACTCCAGCTTGTCTTTTGTCTCCTTTGACTATTGTTGAAGAAACGGCTTCTATATTTTTATTTTTATCGGAGTAACAACTTCTTTATTTAAGAAATCAGTTGTATATAGGAGAAGTCTAGGTCGTCTTAGAGTTCACCCAACCTAGTATACCTTCTAACAACATTTTCTCAGCCTCCATGTTCTCTACCCCAAAAAGAATTCTTACAAATTGTGTCACCACGACATCTAAGAACTTAAGCGGTTAGAGAGTGAATAATTTTAATTACTGATTTTAGGTGTGCAATGATCCCTCACAACGGACTTGTAATTTTTCTTTCTTGCTCATAGAAGTTTCTAGTTTATGGATGGAAGTGGAATCGAAACGCAAGACCTCTATTGTTTTGCTACCATGTTGAACTTTGTTATAATCTTGTCTAAAAGCTTAAGCTACCAGGTTCATTGATTTATTTTATGTCGGTGACATTTTTGAAGCATGAAATTCTCTTGAAGCACAAATCTTCCTCAAATTTACATCTCCACTATTGGAACTTTTTAAGTGATCAAAGATGTCAATTGCCATTTCAAAATATACATAGTTGAGATCAGGTTAGCTATTGGTTATGGAGTTAGAGATCAGGCGAACGAGGAGGAATAGGGTTGTGTCTGGTCTACCTAGAATCAGGTGGGGTGCATTGACTAAGGACAAAGTTCAGGAGTTGAGGGAGAAGTTGCTGGCTATGGGGGGCTGGAGGAGTAGTGGGGACGCGAGTTGTAAGTGGACTATGACAGCGGATTGTATTAGAAAGGCTGCAAGAGAGGTGTTAGGGGTCTCGATGGGTTTTTCTGGTGGCCACAAAAGGGACTGCGGGTGGAAAGAAGAGGTTAAGGGGGAAATGGAAGCTAGGAAAGCGGCATATTTGAAGCTAGTAAAAGCATAGACGAGGTGGAGAAGAGGGCTGATAGGGAATGGTACAAGAAGGCTAAGAAGGAGGCGAAGTTAGCGGTTACTGCGACTAAGACCACGGCATTTAGTAGTTTATATAAAGAACTTGGGGATAAAGGCAGGGACAAGAAGTTGTACAGGCTGGCCAAGGTGAGAGAAAGGAAGACTCGTGATGGCAGTCATACTTACATAAACCCTTGAATGAAGAGGGGGATAAGTGCATTGTGCAGGGCGATTTAGAGTACTCTAAGTGGCATCGAGATTTTGGGTACTGTAGACACATAAGAATGGGGGGGGGGGGGGGGGGGGTCGAAGGGGCTATGCGCAGAATGAGTAGGGATAGAGCAACCTGGCAGGGCGAAATCCCTACAAAATTCTGGAAGAGTGCGGGTAAGATAGTCTTGGAATGGCTCTCTAGGTTGTTTAACGTCTTTTTTAGGACGAAGAAGATGCCTGAAGAGTGGAGCTGGAGTATGGTGATTCCGTTGTACAAGAACAAGGGCGATATCCAAAATTGCAACAACTTAGGGATATCAAGTTGCTAAGCCATACGGTGAAAGTTTGGGAGAGGGTGATAGAAGGGAGGATGAGGAGTGTGTCTATTTCCGAGAACTAGTTTGGTTTCAACTTTCATGCCAGGACAGTCAACTACGGAAGCCATTCTTGTGAGGAGATTAGTGGAGCAATATAGGGCAATGAAAACGGACTTGCATATGGTGTTCATTGACCTAGAGAAAGCTTACGACAAAGTCTCGAGAGAGATTCTATGGAGATGTTTGGAGGCTAAAGGAGTACATGCAGCTTATATTAGAGTGATCAAGGACATGTATGATGGAGCTAAGACAGGGTAAAGATAGCGGGAGGAGACTCAGAATACTTTCCGGTTAAGATGGGGTTGCACCAGGGATCAGCACTTAGCCCGTTTTTATTTTCCTTAGCAATGGATGTATTGACGCAACACATTCAAGGGGAGGTGCCATGGTGTATGTTATTTGCAGCTGACACAGTTCTGAGTAATGAAACGCGAGGTGGTGTTAACGAGAGGCTAGAGGTTTCGAGACATTCCCTTGAGTCTAAAGGTTTCAAGTTGAGCAGGACCAAGACAGAATACTTAGAGTGCAAGTTCAGCGACGTTACCCGGGAAGCAGACGTGGATGTGAGGCTTGATGCGCAAGTCATTCCTAGGAGAGGAAGGTTCAAGTATCTTGGGCCTGTAATTTAGGGTGATGGGTGATTGATGAGGATGCCACATATCGTATTGGAGCAGGGTGGATGAAGTGGAGGTTCGCTTCCGATGCCTTATGCGATAAGAATATGCCATTAAAACTTAAAGGTATGTTCTACAAAGTAATGGTTAAACCAACTATGTTGTACGGGGTAGATTGTTGGACAGCCAAGAACTCTCATATCCAGAAGATGAAAGTAGCTTAAATGGGGATGTTGAGATGGATGTGTGGGCTTGGTTATATAAAATTAGTAATGAAGTTATTCGGAACAAGGTGATAGTGGCCCTCGTGGAGGATAAGATGCGAGAGGAGAGGTTAAGATGGTTCGGGCATGTTAAAAGGAGAAGCATAGATGCTCGAGTCAGGAGGTGTGAGAGGATGGCCTTGGTGGGTAAGAGGAAGGTTAGAAGTAGGCCAAATAAGTCTTGGAGAGGTGATCGGGCAGGACATGGCGCAGCTTGAGCTAACCGAGGACATGAACCTTGATAGGAGGGTGTGGAGATTGAGAATTAAGATAGAAGGTTAGTAGGTAGTCGAGCGTTTCCCTTTGTCTTCCTTAGTTCAATAGTATTAGTGCAAGTATGATATCATTTTATCCTTAAATTGCTATTACTACATACAGCTCTTTTGCTATCTTGGTTTCAGTTTTCTTAATATCTTGTATTGTTATTACTTGTTGTCGGTGCGTCTTTCATATTTTCTTTAGCTGAGGGTCTATCAGAAATAATCTTTCTACCCGTCCAGGGTAGGGGTAAGGCTGCGTACATCCTACCCTCCCCAGACCCCACCCGTGGGAATCCACTAGGTTGTTGTTGAGCATGTCATTAGTGACTTGAAACTATTTGATCTTTACTTTGTGAGCACCCTCTGAAGTTTGCAAGGATTTGATGTGTCAAAGTTCTTTAAATATGATCCTTGGTTATTGGACAATCTTTTTGTAACAAGGAAACCAACAGCCGCTACCCGTGTGCATCGGGTAAACCTCGCTCCTGTATAATACCCCGCAAACCACATAGAAAGGTAAACCGCACTATGCAACCCTCGTGCGACGGGCTCAACCGAGAATGTATGCAAGTGGTTTCGAACCTTAGATCTCATATTTAGGAAGTCCCTTGCTCAACCAACTCGACCACCCCGAAGGGTTTGGTAACTGGACAATCTTATCCATGCCTTTTTGCTCAAAACATAATAGATGACATTTGAAAGGGATAGGCAAACCCATTGAATAACATCTCTTTGACCGGGCGTGAATCAGATAGACTTTATTACCTTATCCTTGCAAAATCACATGGACTCACATCTTGTCTTCCTTCAACAACTTGTCCTGATACTGTTTCACCAACTTTATTACATAAACGATTGGGACATCCCAGTTTGTCAAAACTTCAGAATATGGTACCAGGTTTATCTCACTTGTCCGCTCTAGAGTGTGAGTCATGTCAACTCAGTTTCATTAATGATTATTCCAGGTGCACTTGGATATTTTTTATGAAAAATCGATCTGAGTTGTTTTCTATTTTCTCGACCTTCCACGCTGAAATTCAAAATCAATATGGGGTTTCTATATGCACATTCCGAGTGATAATGCCCTAGGGTATTTGTCTTCTCCATTTCAGCAGTTTATGAACTCTCATGGGATTATTCATCAAACATCTTGTCCGTACACATCCCAACAAAATGTGGTAGCTGAAAGAAAGAATAGACATCTCATTGAAATTGCTCGTACCCTACTCATACTTAGATATTTGGGCTCTATTACAGTGATACTTTTTCTCCCGTGGCATCAGTCCACATTTTTCTATCCATGTCTGTTGTTTGCCATTGGCCTCTCTATCAGTAGGACATTAAGAATGTTTTTCTTCACGGTGACCTTGAGGATGAGGTTTATATGGAGCAACCACCTGGTTTTGTTGCTCAGGGTAAGTCTAGTAGCCTTGTATGTCGGTTGCGCCGGTCTCTCTATGGTCTAAAGCAGTCTCCTCGGGCCTAGTTTGATAAGTTCAGCATAGTTATTTAAGAGTTTGGCATGACTCGTAGTGAAGCTGATCATTCTGTGTTTTATCGGCATTCTGCTTCAAATCTCAGTATTTATCTGGTGGTTGATGTTAATGATATTGTTATTACTGGCAATGATCAGGATGGTATTACTAAGCTGAAGCAACATATCTTTGAGCACTTTCAGACTAAGGATCTAGGCAGATTAAAGCATTTTTTAGGTATTGAGGTTTGCTCAGTCTAGCTAAGGTATTGTAATCTCACAATGGAAGTATGCCTTAGAAATTCTTGAGGAAACAGGAATGACAGGTTGTAGACCTATTGACACTCCTATGCATCCGAATTCTAAGCTTCTACCAGAACAGGGGGAACCGCTTAACGATCCTGCAAGATATAGGCGGCCGGTTGGTAAATAAATTACCTCACAGTAACTAGACCTGACATTTCCTTTCCTGTTGGGATGCAGTTGTCCGCATTCTTCGATATATAAAATCAGCTCCAGGCAAAGGATTATTGTTTGAAGATCGAGGCCATGAGCAAATTGTTGGCTACTTAGATGCTGACTGCAATAGACGCTCTACGTCTGGATATTGTATTTTAGTAGAAGGTAATTCGGGTCTTGGAATAGCAAGAAACAAAATGTGGTTGCTCGGTCTAGTGCAAAAGCAAAATATCGAGCAATGATTGTGGCAACATGTGAGCTAGTTTGGATCAAACATTTGCTTAATGAGTTGAAATTTGGTGAGATGAGCAAGAAGGAACTTGTGTGTGATAATCAAGTTGCCCTTCATATTGCACCAAATCCGGTGTTCCATGAGAGAACTAAACACATTGAGATTGATTGTCACTTCGTCGGAGAAAAAGATACTCTCAGGAGATATTGCTATAAAGTTTGTGAAGTCGAATGATCAGCTTGCAGATATTTTCACCAAGTCCCTTACTGATCCTCATATTAGTTACATATGTAACAAGCTCGGTACATATGATTTGTATGCACCGGCTTGAGGGAGAATGTTAGATAGTTATGTAAATAATATGAATTAGTCCTACTCCCACATAGAATAGGAGTATAATATGCATTGAATAAATAGGGTTCATTGTATTATAATTAAACAGAATATCAATAATAGATTTTTCTCCCATGCATTCTCACACTTATATATTAATATACTAATAATAAATATAGTAGATTAAAAGTTTCAGGCTGTCACTTGCCAAAACAAACTGATAATACAAAGGTAAGTGCACCTAAACATACACAATTTTCATGTATATAGGGTGGAAGAGTGCTCAAAATACACTGTCACAAGCGCTCAACCCAGCAGGTCAGGGGGCAGACCGACCATAGGTTCGAATCTTGTCAACTTTCTAGTGGATCCTTAACCGGATGATGGGAGTAATAAAGCAAAAGTTAGAAAATGAGCACGAAATGTCAAATATATGATTGTTTCCTAATTCATTATTTGCGGATTTTTCCGTTGCATGCACTTGCAACAAGAAACAACCACCAGCATATGGTGCAGCACTAGCATTTTGGTGTATTCTTTTTTCTGTCCTAATTCCTTGGTTTTTCATTGCTTCATATTCCAAATAACTTAAACAATCACTAATGTGATTCTCCAAAAAATAGATATCAACTTGCAGAAGTTGATCAAAAGTTTTGATTACTTCAAAGAGCAAAAGAGTTGTTGGCTATGAACCTCTACAGACAATTACTCATCAATCACAAAGAGACAGACTCCTGGCAGATAAATCATCTTTTCACCAGAAAGCTCTTTTAAAGGATAAACATCATACAGCTCGGAAACAGAGCAGATACTCCACTTACAGAAAAAATAAACTTGAAAATCTAGTGCCGGGAATGCAAGAGATATCTCCACTATAACCAAAAAAATGACACAAAATGGACATGCAGCTTCAATTTAAGAGACAGAAAAGATTTAGGTATTCTTCACTCTGAGTTACTTTATTCCAGCAGATAATTTACTCTTTTACCTTGGGAAGTAAGGTTTTCAATATCACTCTCCATTTCCCCAGCACAAAAAACTGCATCTTTGCACTTGTTCAAAGCATCTTGCTCATTCACATTTTCATCATGAACTAGTTGGAATGCTGTTACAATTTTTTCTGGAGTACAGCCAACAGCCAATTTCTGATGTTGAAATTAACAAAACATGCAGATTACCTATACAACCTTGACAACAAACCAGCATGAATTTTGAGCAGAAAATTTGCGTTTGATACTCACAATCCTTACTGAGTGAGCATCCTTTTTCACAACTTTGATAGGATTTGAGCTCTTTCCGTTGCTTACTGACGGACCAGGAGTCTTGCCCAACACTTCGTCTTTAAGATTCTGACCCCTGGATCCAAAAACTTTTCTCTCTTCCCATATATTAACCTGATATTACCCAGGAAAAAAAAAAAGAAGAAACCAAAGAGGAAACAGAACGGAATAAGAAAGTAGTGACATGGGCTTCGACAGGCAGTAAGCTTAAAATCAACAAAACAAAATAAAGAGATACGGTGAAGGAGTTTCTTAGTAACTGCAGATCTAATAGCACCTTATCTTAATAAACCAAGATGACATGTCAAGTGTTTCACCCCACTTAGGCAGCTTTAGTTCAAGCTCCAAGGCACTAAGGTGTGCTTTTCATCACTATTGAGACTAGGTTCTAGACAAACTTTAAGGGGGCTGTCAAAGATGTGAGATAGTCCAAGCATTGGAGTAGAGTGAGACAGTGTTCTACTTGTGGCTTTCCCACATGTTACAAGAATTGTAGAGGAGTTCGAAGAGAATGTGAGTGGCTTTTCTTCTAGGATTCATGGCCTAATTAGCAACCATAGTAAAACATTTTAGGAATTAACTAATTGGAATTAGATTAACACCGTACAGCCTTTTTTGAGTTCTGTTAAACAGGTGTATAATTGACCCTTTTTCTTTCTACTGTCAACAACAACTTAACCACGTAACAACGATAAAAACAATTCCCCTTAATACTAATGGGTATGAGGGACTTCTCAAACTTCAATGCAACAGTTGGCACTACTCGAGTACTACCAGAAGGTGATTTTAGAAAAACTAGCAGCAGAATACGACCCAACATAACTATTTGAGGTTCTTTAGGCTTGTAAAGCCTGTTACAGACTTTTTATCTCTCACTGCTGGTAAGAATATTGCTCTAGTTACATAGTGAAAGAAAAATATAAAAATCTTATGAGCGCGCAAGCTGGCTCAGACACATCCGTCATATATATATACATACATATATATATATATATATATATATACACATATATATATATATATAAAATCTAATGAGAACACCGGGTCAATTCCATGCCTTCACAAAGAAAAAAAGTTCAAAACTATATGTTAAAATCTTGACCTGCATGCATGTAGCATCATAAACTCAATATATATATATCCGCCCTCACATCATATTCCATCATTTTTAATGTGTTTGTTTTTGGATAGAAATGAAAAATTGATATAGGAAGATGAGTAAATAACAACTTCGGCAAATATTTCTCGCTCCTTTGTAAAGCACAATGAAGAGAAAGAGAGCTTTCTCAGTTTTGGTATCCAACTTTGCACGTAACAGCAGACTTTCAACCCACCAACCCCACAAGAAACAAAACTAGTGTAAGAATCAAAAAACATGGTGACAGAAGAGCTTCATCATAAGGCCGACTTCTAACAATATATATATATAT
>NW_017670575.1:198459-233500 GCF_001879085.1 Nicotiana attenuata | reverse complement strand
TATATATATATATATATATATATATTGTTAGAAGTCGGCCTTATGATGAAGCTCTTCTGTCACCATGTTCAGGCTAACTGATGCACAAGCTGATTTCTCATTTGTCATTAAGCCCTAACTTAACAACAAACAAATACACCTACCAGAAAGCAGAAAAGAGATTACCAGTCTAGAAGCCGCTTTCTTCCCATTTTCATCACCACTTTCATAAACATGCTTCACAGACGTGGGAAGGACCTTCCAGAACTCATTAACAAACTCACTGCCCTTGCGCCGACTATTCTGCAGAATATCATTGGCTAAGTACAGAAATGAAACACGTTGCTCCCGCTGTGCAGATCTGAACAACTTATCCCACGTTTCAACAATCTGCTTGGCTTTCTTACGATATGAAATGCACCACCGTGACAAAGCTGATAAAATGTTAAGAAAATCATACCAAAGCTGAAAGAAACACTCTACATCAAAAATAGCCCTTCATGATACCAAAAGTTTCTTAAAGACAAAAAGAACAAAGTTTCTGCTAGAAGTACCAAAACAGTCTGCATAGCTGACATCCAGAGTATTTTGAAAAAAATAATACTCCCTCCAGTTGCCGTATCTTTTGTATTTTGGTCGACATTGAATAATATTTCCCGAATAGATAGAAGTTACGCTATACTACATAAGATATAGTCAAAATAAAATTGTACCCATCTAGTTACGAAAATGGACATCGGGCCTTTCTCAAACCTAAAAGCCAGTTCATGAGGTGAGGATTAGCAAACATCATATAATGAGACAACAATAAAGTATATCAACCAAATGTGGGATACTTAACACTCCCTCACAAACCCAACACTGGCTAACCCAGAATTGGAATCGGTGTATCTCTAATACCATGTTTAAAAATGGACTTTTTATACTAGCTCATGAGAGAGGATTGCATAAGACTACATAAGGAGACAACAGCCTATTCCCCAAACAATATGGAACACTTAGCACCTCTCAAATGATCTTTTCATTTTTTCTTAATCAGTAAATAAAAAGGTTAAGCACATTGACTTCCACTATAAATTAACAAAACTCACACTTATCCTCTAGCTTAAAAAATCACATTAGCCTCCCTCTAATGAGAACAAAAATATGCATGACTAGGAACTGTTGACCAATACTAGAAGGATCTCATAATTTAATTATGTCTCTAGCGTGACCACATGATGAAATCTAGAGGGAAGTGGGTAGCTGGCTGATACTATAGGGCACATGGTTTTCTAGATTCACAACAAGACCAGATTTATTGTGTTTAAATAGTAGAACATTGCAAAAATATTACTCCTCCGCGTTTCAGTTTAAGTGAAACTTTTTGCTTTTTGAAATTCAAACTATGTAAACTTTGACCAACATTTTGAAATGCAATTTTCATCATATTGACATTAGAAGAATTGCAACTTATAGTAATTTTCGTATAGTTTTTGAATATCTAAATTTTATCTTTAAAATACTAATCTAATTCAATTAAGCTTCAAAGATTAGTTAAATTGGCAATCGAAAAGCAAAAAGGTTCACATAAACTGGAACGGAGGAGTATATGATATTCAACGATATTCTCTACTTCATAGTAGGAGAACAATTTCTTGCCTTCATGTGCTATATTTAGCTAGAGCCTCTATTGCTAAATATCAAGATCAAGCCCCCAAAAAATTCCGACTCTAAGCTTTTGTTTCTTTGAATAGTACCAGAGCAATAGAGAGCCTAGGTTAAAGTCTCACACCCACCTAAGAACAAAGTGTTTCTATGTGCCAAGTTCAATAAAAAAGAATATGTCCACACATGAGGAGGCGTGTTAAGAAATAATTAAATATATAGAAGTTTTCTTCTCTAACAGCTTAACATTGTAGATGAGATGCCCAATTAATTCAATATGGCATCATTACCTCCCCGATCTACGTGGAAACTCAAATAGCACCTATCACCCGCAACTTATGGACAACCTAATGCTACCTGCCCGACTAAGTTTTCTTTTGTCTTTATGTATCTTTGGCAGTCAATGCCACTATTTCTCTCTCTCCCGTCTCGCATCCAACATTTCTTTTTTATTTTTATAACAAGCGGCGCATGAAGATAAATAATGATGAGTACTTGGCACAAAGCATAAAACTTCCAATAATATTACTAATATCGTAGGCATACATCATTTATTTATCATTGTCCACGACGAGTTTTCATATTCTAAAGATGCTCAATAATGACGAGTTTGGAGGATAGAGGTAGTCTGAAGAAGTAATAGGGAGAGGTGATTTGTCAGGACATGACGCACCTTCAGCTTACCGAGAACGTGACCCTTGATAGGAGGGTGTGGGGGTGGAGAATTAGGGTAGAAGCATAGTAGGCAGTCGAGTGTCTTTCCTTTCATTTAAGTAGTGATGGCGTTATCCTCGTATTTTCATTTTCCTAGATTTCTATTACTACTTGGTTGCATTTGCTCTGGTTTTTCTATTATTTTGTTGGTGTTACTGCTTCTTTGACTTTTTCACCACTGTGTTTCTTTCTCTATTCTGTTGTGAATGATCATACAACTTGCTTTGAGCCGAGGGTCTATCGGAAAGAGCCTCTCTACATGCAAAAGTACGGGTAAGGTTGCGTACACATTCCCCGCCCTAGACCCACTTGTGGGAGTACACTGGGTATGTTGTGGTGGTGGTGGTGTTGACGAGTTTGGAGGAATGGGTTTTGTTTTATTAGAGAGAGATTGAGAAAAGATCCTAAAAAGAAGGTTTCTAACTTTCTATTATTTAATTCTAAGAGCATATACTAAAAAGAACACGTTTACTATTATTTATCCTATTAGTTTCTACTTAAAGAAACAAACAAAAAAGTCAAACATTTAAAAAGAAGAGTGTCAACTAATGTGCCGTGTCAGTGTACTCAAGTCTCTTTAGACTAAATGCAAGCAAAAAATTGTGCTCACCCGGATTGGAACTCTCGCCCAATGGGAGGAAAAGTTGGACCTTTGCCACTGGCACCTTGGCCACTTTTGCTACTGCGGGTGGCTCTCTATATTTTTACCATTTATTATACATATATACATATACATAGAGTTCCCGGCGAAGCTTGCCGGTGGCGTGCCACCCCGAACCTACTACATAGATCCGCCTTGATCTTGATCACTAGGTCACCCTCATCAAGATGAAGCTTCTAATTGGACAACTGGGCTAAGACCAAACTCAATGCAATGAGCGGAAGCACAAACCTACCGAAGAGATTTCTAGCGACTACATTGATCCACACATGGTGTTTTCTCTCCTCAGCTCTGATACCATATGATGAGAGAGACAAGTAAAAACTATTTGTCTTGGTGAATAAAATTCAATGTAAAAAAAAAAAAAGGCTCCTCGTACTAGAGTCGTTAGCCTACTTTAATAAAGTATATTGCCTTATTTACTAGGCTTCAACTTTATACAAGATAATCTGCTAAAAATGCATCATTCACGAATTTTTTTTAAGATGAATCTTGCCACATTCTTGGCAGTTTTATGTTAGAAAATTTTCCCTTTCTAAATCAGCCACTTGTTTGACCCTTTAGTTCAAGTAACTTAGCTAACATCTCGAAAAGTCCATTTTACCAATGTATTAATTCTCACATCCAACTTAATTAACTTTATATTTACTTTCTAAATAAATTTGCACACCTAAACTTATAATGTAGCATTTAGCATAAACGAAAATAAAAAACCTAAGAACCTAATAGTTGCATGTTGACCTTTACTAATATTAAATTATATTCTAAACACTTTCAGGCATGTAATTTTACTTACCAAAAAAAATTTATCCTAAACACTATGTTCAACTAAATATTAATTTTTATACGGAATTCCTAAATACCAATATAACAATTAATTGCAAAAATTAAGCACTATTAACATATTACATTTAAATTAAGATGAGCTTCTATAAGGATTATGTACAAAAATAAGATTTAAGTCATAAAATTTACAAGAGAAGTATTTATGTATGAATTGTCCCTTTGTAATATATAATATGGTAAGCGCGAATAAGACCTCTTTTTAGTTGTTTAAATCTTATTTTCGAAGTAGCAGTAAAATGGTGCAGAAATATGTACAACGGGGTCACACAAGCTCACAAGTTAAGGTAATTTTTGAACCAGAGGCGGGTCTAGAATTATCTCAATTTAGAAGGAAGATAAAAATAATTATTTACACTAAAGAAGGAAAGCAAAAAGGCTAGCAGCTAACATAGCAAGTGGATACAAGTGACAGCCCATGCCCTTAGGTAGTTAAGTCAAGTAGGACAACTATTTTAGGATTGAAGTGCCTAAAATAGGCACTTGTGGGATTTTACTGGGTTGTTGCTGTTGTTGAAGTGCCAATAACAATGCTAGTAATAGATTAAAGTGTTATCAAAGGCGCGCTTAAAGCGCGCTTATGCCCTAAAGCGAGGCTCAAAACACGCAGAGCGCTTCGCCTCGCTTAATGGGCATTTCAGTGTTGTCATCAAGACGCTAAAGCATGCTTTTCCTTACCAATAAGCGTAATCCTGAAGAGGCGATGCTAAACAATTGATATTTCACTTTATCGTAAATTCTCTTCAATTTTTTCGTCCATATATTTGGTATTCATGCTTATAGATATTAGTCTTGGACTACACATACATATTTGTAGTTTTACTCTATTTGCGTCTTTCTTCCTTAAAACTCACGCTTTATTTGGCTTTGCGCTTAAAGCCCCAACAGACCTTAGAGCTTTTTTTGCGCTTTTCGCCTTTGATAACACTCTATTAAAGCTGGAAACGGGAACATAATCCTTGCGCTACCATGTCAAATCCCAAATTACTCATCGGTGAATTCTGTACCAAAAAAATAATCGAGTAACATATGCATGAAGTATAATCTTCATAAACAAAAAGGATACATTCTATGCTTTGCTGTGAACTGTTAAGCTTAGACAACTTTTCAGCCAATAGCTGGCCATCAAAAGCATCATCACCCATCCTCCAAGTAAAGTTATTTGTTGGGTTATTAATCCCTGCTAATACCAGATAAACATGAAACACAAAAATTAGGAAATCATTTTTACAAAGAATATTATCAAAGAGAGCAGGTTCCAAGAATTAGCAATTAGGAAACCAAGAAATCATGTCCATTTAAAGATAAAACAGACAAGAAAAGTAGGGCTGAACTTTCAAATTGAAGCTAAAATCATGAAATAAGCATATTCCACATTTAAGAGCCAGACAACCCTTCAATCTATGTTACTAAAGACATTCATCAAGTCAAAAGTTTGACATTCTCTCATTTTTTTTGCACCTTCCAATCTTTGTTTCGGTAAGAAAAGAAATTTGTACTCATAAACAATGAAGACAAAGAAGAGGTCCAAGTCTCCTCAAGCAAAACAAGACATCAAGTAAATTAACTAATTTTCCGCTTAGTGGTTGGACCCCAGAGAAAGCTAAAAAGAAAAACAAAGAATACTTTCTCTTTGTATAATAAGGAACAAAGGATTACTCCCTTATAGTGTTTTTCTGAGTAATAATGCATATTAGGAACATATGATTACTGTTTTAAAAGCCAAAGGCTGTAAGATTATGCATTTTACTTTGTCCGAACAAGTATGAGCACTAGAGGCAGTAGGTTAAAGCTTTATGGACTTCTTTGTATATACGTGAAATATCAATAACAATGTACATGATGTAAATTTAGAACATTAAAAATACAATCACAAATAAAGGAATAAGCAATAACAACAACAACAAACCAAGTGTAATCCCACATGCGGGGTCTGGGGAGGGTAGTGTATACGCAAACCTTACCCCTACCTTGAAAAAGTAGAGAGGTTGTTTCCGGTAGACCCTCGGCTCAGGAAAGATAAAAAGATAAAAAGGAGAGATTTGTTAAGTGACCACAGCCAATAAAAAATAAGATATTCATCTTTTTATTGAAAAAAAAACTACTACACTACAAGAAAAGGAAAACATTTCAACCTTTGTCTCATTTTGGATAAGAAGAAAACTTTTCGATCTAATAAGGCATCGAGCAATTTTTCATCCCCAAATTAAGTTCATAATTTTCTCTTTGCTCTTTTTCTATGAATTGAATAAATATCTTTAAAAATCATCGGTATAATATCACTATGCATAGTCTGGCTGTAAATAGAAACTTTATGATAGCTGAATGTTTCTCTAGTGATGGATGGCACTTGCAGTTCAGGAGATTCAACGGCTGGGAAATCCAGGAGCTTACACTTTTACTGGACTTGCTACAAACTCTTTCTTTGAATGCAGGTAGTAATGACACACTTGTCTGACTGGCTAGTAAGAGCAGGGATGTCTCTGTTAAACGTTGCTAAAATTGTCTTCAAAAGAGAGCAGGCTACTGAGAAATGAATTGACCTTGGAAAATGATTTGGAAGACTAAAGCATCCCTAAAGTTGCTTACTTGGAAGGTAGCAGCTAAGGGTGCCTGTTTGACTAATGTTAAACTTCAAAGAAGAGGTTTTTCTTTATGCAGGAGATGTTTCTTTTATGAGAATTCTTTGGAGAGCATAAGCCACTTGTTCCTCCATTGCAACCAAGTAAGGCAAATCTGGTCACTTTTTCTATAAACAATTTGGAGGGTGTTGGGCCATGCCATGGGAAGTGAAGAGTTTGCTGATTTGCTGGGATAGTCAGAGAACATGTAGACACCTGAAGATGTTATGGAAGACTATCCATGGCCACTATAATGTGGACTGCTTTGCCAGAGACTAACAAAAGATGTTTTGAGGGAAAGATAAACCCTTTGGTGTAAGGGCTGTAAAATAGAGGATATATCACACTTTTTGGATCTTTCAGATGACATGAGGATATATGGGAGAAAATTTAATAACTTCCATTAATCCATATTCCTGGTGTAAGGAACCTACTGTAGGGGGGGTTTCTCGGCTTGTTGACTTCATAGAAACAATGAGCTTATAGCTATTGTATTGTGGATGTAATCCCTCTTTGTTGTACTTTTGCAGTACCTCCTTGGTACTTGCTTTAATAAAACACCATTATCTTATCAAACAAAAAAATTCCGACATTGTATAGCCTGTTGTCTTGTTCAGAATAGGATAAGATAATGAAAATAAATCTCCAGTTCACATGACAACCTGGTGTTTAGGTCCATTTTTTAACTTGTATAACCATTGTATAGGCAGCATCCTCTTTATGTTTCAGTTCTACTTACTGGTGATTAAGGAGAAGACCTAGATTTGATTAAAAAATCATGTTGATAACTCAGTGTTAGACCTGGAGCAGTCAATACTCAAAAATATTGTGCAACTATTTTCCATGACCAAATGTCTTCAATGTGTCTGTTAAGAAGTGGCCAAATCTTTTAGGAGCATAAGGTTCATCACTAAGGCAAACCACCAAAGTTGGCATAACCAAAGAGGCTACAATGCAGCTCCAAACACGAGGAAAAGAAAACCCATAAGCAGTGGATGACTGAAGAATAAAGAATGCTTATCCTACATGCTTACCTAGACTTCTCTTAACAATTACTATTAGCCAAACAACCCAAGTCGGTCATCATACATCCTAAAAGCAAAATGCTAGGAAGAAAGATCACTTTAATAAGGAATATTCGAAACAACAACTACGCCCCAATCAGAAAGCTTCCGTCAGCTATATGAATCCTCACTGACCATGTCACTCCATTTTAATTCATCTCAGATTTAAAGTATTTTAAATGTAAAAGAAACTAAAAAATCAATCAGAATCATCACTTTCCTCAAGTATAGTAAAACTTATTCTACTCCTTTTAACTTATTTAAAACAAAAATGTGTACCTGATTAAGGAGAAAAAAAATGTACCTGACTAATGTAATAAAGATAACGTATATGTACCTCAATATATATACAGAAATATGTTACCATATTCAAAAAGAAAATATGTGCACCTCAAGTTCGCTGTTTCTGCACCAACTTAAGAAAAACCTAAGGGTAGCAATGAAAATTTAACTTAATCAACAGCAACTATTTTTATGGACCGCTATTTAAGCCAATAAAAAAGAGAAATAGCAACGGATAAAGGAAAATTTAAGCTTTACCTGAAATTAGGACGAGAACATTTCTAGATAATTTAGTTGCTTCCAATAATCCCTAAAAATAATACAACAACGTTTGAGAGTTAATCACAAAGAGCAAAAAATCATACGCAACAAACAAGTCTAGGGAAAACTGCTGGGACGTGTAGGTACCGGTTAGCTGGAGAAGAAGGTAATCCTTTCAGGGAAGAAAAACCCTAATAGAAGAGATGGTTTTGCAAGGGTGAAGACGGATGTGGAAACCAGTCGTTGGGCGGAACCACACTACTATTTGGGCGAAAAATTAAAGGAGTAATACAAAATAGAACTATTTTTGGGTGATAACTTTGGATTTTCTCTTTTCTCCCTTTTTCTTTTGGCCGAATTAATGCGTTTGTTTTGAGAGGAAAAAATTAAAGAATCAGAGCAAAATGGTATTGGGATAGAAGTTTAGTTGTTAATTTTGTCTACAAAATTTATATAATAAAAAATAACATACTTTGAAACTAATGATGTTTGAATTTGGAGCATCTCACATCTACCATAGTCTAAAAATATATTAGTTAACATATATAGTTTCAAAAAAATTAAGTTTTATGACTATAAGTCCCTTCCACTATGGGTTAATAGGAATGGAATGGAATTTGGCGTTTTACTTAGGTTTTTGAGTTAACTTTGGTGTTTGGAAATTGAAATGAAGGAACTCAAAATAGAGATAATAATTATAACGATTATGGGTCCGTTACTCATAGGTCACTCAACTATCCGAAATTATCTACCAAAATAATCTTTCTTTCGTTTGTAACAACAAAGTCACTTAACTATGCCAATAGCACTCAGAGGGTCACTCAACTAGATTTCTCAAATTTCTTTTTTGTTAACTTGATACTTATATATATATATATATATATATATATATATATATATATATATATATATATATATATATATATATATATAAACATTCACAAAATACATCAATATAGGGGGATGAGATCCCCTGTTGATTGTTATCAATGTCTACCAAAGTCTCCCTATTACAAACATTGATTTTTCTTGCAAAAACAGTTCCTAAGATGTTTGCCCACACTGCTTCGTTAGCAAACACCGGAGGAACTGCCAAAAACTGGGTCTTGTCAAAAACTTCCTTCCTAGCTCCTTCCTTTGCGAGGAGGTCCGACACTTCTGTAGCTATTGCCTATTACTGGGTTCCCCAATTGCTCCATCAGATACCTGTATTCATAAATTATGGGGTTGTGAGTTAAGTTGCCATTCTTTAACATTTCCAACACTATTTCAGAGTGAGTGTCAACTACCAGAGGTGCCAAGCCTTGATCTAGGGCTATTTTTAGCCCCGGCCATAAGGCTTGGAGCTCTGGCCTAAAGACTATCAGTGTTTGGGAACCCCCTCATGAAGCCTAAGATCCAGTCACCCCTGCTGTTTCTAAATACCCCCCCTCCCCCCCATACTCCCTTTCCTTGTCTCAAGACATGCAGCCCCATTAGTGTTCAGCGTATAATAGTCCATATCTGGTGGACGCCACTTCAGGTATAAGGTGGTTGTTGCTGGTACAGGCCTTATAATGGCTACTACATGGTGGTATTCAGCAGCCTTAGCTATTGTTTGGTTAATATTAATGTGAGATTTCTCAAATTTTTCATTGCCAAATACCTATTTTACCTTCTAAATTATCAAATTTTATCTTCTTTTATTTATTTTAGCTATTTAATATAATAATTTTTCTCTTTTTAATTTATATTATGGACTTAACTTAGAAGAGATAAATTTTATTATAAATTAAAATAGTATTTAAGCATATACAATGTTGAAATAATTGTAGACGGACATTGGTTGGGCTAGATCATGACAAACACATACACATGCGCGCATGCGAATGATACATGTGTATGGGTCGAAATCTGACCAAACGAGAATCTACGTGAAGAGGAACAGTCACTTGGGCCGAAGTCGTATTCATACAAAGCTATAGTGACCAGCACCTCGGCTACTGCCGAGGTCGTGTACTCAGAATGCTTGTACGGCGAATTGGATGTTACAGCATTTCAGAGGGTCAACCGGTGATACAGTTAAATGACTTAGGTACTCTGGCTAATGAGCGTTGAGTAAATGAGAATACCTAGTATATATAATAGGTGAGAGAATGAAGAAAGAGGGGATTCACAAATCACACACTTCTTCACTGACAGGGGATGGGAATTGGAGAACCCATCTCGTAAATGAGAGAAGGTTCGAAACCTTGCTATTTGTTTTCTGTAGCCATCGTTATAGGGATTCACAAATCACACACTTCTTCACTGACAGGGGATGGGAATTGGAGAACCCATCTCGTAAATGAGAGAAGGTTCAAAACCTTGCTATTCATTTTCTGTAGCCCTCGTTATGGAATAAACAAAGACATAACCCGCGGTCATTAATGGTGAATCCTTTCTTTGTTCTTTATTTTACATTGTGGAGTAACGATGTCGAGAATGAATGTAAGCTCATCATACACATTAGATTTTTTCCATTATCTTAATGAGTTCGCGAGCTTAACCTTACCCAACTTTTCTTACTTAGCATTTATTAATCTAGAGTTTATTATCTTTGGCTAGGATTTATCATCTATCTTCTCATTTAGTTAGTTTAATAAAAGGTCTCACACTTTTTTGTCAAACAATTTGGCACCGTCTGTGGGGATTTTCTAGCCAAAGCCTTAGTTCCCTCTAGATCCAAACATGGTCTTAGCTCTATCTCCCATTCGGTGAAGTTTCACCCTTTCATTACGAATGTCGACTTGCGAAACCGGTCGGTAAACCCCCGAAACCGCCAAACCAACCAATGATAAATCCTTACGTGAAACCGGAGTTATGCCTGGTTTACACACGAAAACTGCGCTGCGCCACAGCAGCAGACCTGATGCATTGTGAACATGAGCCATCATAGTGGGACTACGACTACACATACCAAACGTGTCCGTAATCCCATTTCCAGGTTAGTACCCAACACCTCCTACATCCTGCGCATATTGCCTTCCCTCCTACTCTATGAGACGATGCTTGTTGTGTAATTTACTGACTAAAATACTCCTCGTCTATATGTTTGTGGTATGACTTACATTTCTACCATCTTTGCGCGCCCGGGACTGAGACGAACTGGGACTCGAACTCGAGACCCTAATGGGGGGAGTGGATCGTCCACCCACGAGATGCCAAAGCTCAACCAGTGATGAGGTTAAGCACAAAGCCGAAGCCGACGTCAGGCCGAAAACTAGTACCAAAATACAGAATAAGGCGAGCCGCCGTGCGCGCGCGATCCCTAGTTCATTGCCAAACGAGGGAACTTCCCAGGTCCAAAGAGCGCAGCTGTCGAGGGAAACGTGGCCAATCCGCCTCATTCATCAGCTAAACAACCGACGGGGTAACAGATGATTTCATGTACTTCTAACCCGCTATTCCTTCTTAAAATAAGAGAGAGAAGTGAATCAGAGAACAGGGACATCCTCCCAAATATGCGAACGAAGTCTAGCCGACATACAAGCTCTAAGTTCCTCCCTACGACAAACGGCAAATCGGGAAAACCCCCTACACCGTACCATACTACGAATAACAGACAAACTGCTCAGAACAAGCCAGCATCATTAAGAAACAATCTCCATAGCCTGGGACTGGCGGTGAGCCCATGGAACGTACAGTCTACCCAACATAGGCAGAACATGAACACGAAAAGCTTGCCCGTATGCTTGTCATGGCGATGCTACGCCAATTCAGGCAACTAAACACAACGAATCACGTCCCAACTTCGTTCAAATTAATCGAGTCCAGGGTGCCCAGAAGCCCAAGAAATAAGCTCATTGCTCGTCCTGTCAACGGTCTTTCCAGGACGAGCAATGAAGGGACTAGATAGACTGAGACTCACCCTGACGCATACATAAACCATGTAGCAACGCATGATATTCTCCAATGAAAGCAAGATTAGATAAACTGGGACTCACCCCGACGCATGCATAAACAATGAAGCAACGAGTAATATTCTCCAATAAAAGCAAGGAAGCATGAAACACTCTTACCATTCCACCGAGCCCACACATCGCCAAATGGAAGTAAAATTCAACCTCGTTCTAATTAACAAGCCAAAGTTCGACCTCGCTCGAACTCATAACGGGTTACAATTCGACCTCACTCGAATTTATACCCTTACGGCCCCCGGCCATCGCTAAGCGAAAGTAAAATCCGACCTCGTTCGAATCAATAAGCCAAAGTTCGACCTCGCTCGAACTCATAACGGGTTACAATTCGACCTCGCTCGAATTTACACCATACGGCCCCCGGCCATCGCCAAAGAGTAAAATTCGACTTTCATTCAAGTTAATAAAGTTCGACCTCGACCGAACTAACAAAATAAGGTTCGACCTCGCTCGAACTAACAAAATAAGGTTCGACCCCGTTCGAACTAGCGAGATAAGATTCGATCTCGCTCGAATCAGCAAGCTAAATTCGACCTTATTCGAATACCCAACTAAAAATCAGGGACTCATCATGAGAAAATCTGAAGATCTTTACAAAACAAAACAAATGAGAAAGAAAGTGAGAGATATGCAACCAAAGGCAAACCAACTATCTTATTCAGAAGATATACACACGCAATAGCGTCTTACAAAAGGCCAAAAGCGGGCCCCCGTAAAAAGAAAAACAAGCAACAACAAAATAACAAAAAAAAAAGCTAAGTACAAAAGCTACAAAAACTTCACTCGGCCTCATCTCCACCACCGTCCTCTCAAGCATTGTCATCATCAGAAGAAAGCCTATCTTCGATTTCAGCACCCCCACCGGCCTCCGGTGCCATAGGGTCATAACCGCAGGCGAGACAAGCCTCGAGGATCTTCGAAAATGGCCTCAGGAACGCTTCCCGCCGCCCACAGATCCTTATATATATCTCGTTGGGCCTCAGCATGGACCCATATCTCGTACAAATGGTGAGGCATAGCAACAAAGGCAGATTCTTGAGGGGGGCCTGAGCCAATAGCTACGCCTTCTCGGCCTCGAGAGCCACAACTTGGTCTTCCACGTTCGAGGCATCCCGCTCGAGCACATCGATCCGCTCATCGAGCCTTGCCTCCCTCAGCGCAGTCGTTGCCCTCTCGACCTCCCGTTCGGACCTGAGGACGCGGATAGTGTCTTCCAGCACCGCTGGCCTTGCCAAAGCCGCCACTCGGGCTCTCTCGGCCCTCTCTAACTCGGCCACCTTCTCCGTCCACTTTGCACTTAGATTGGAAACTCTAGTGGCATTCTGCTCAAGCTCGGCTCGCAAATACAACACCTTCGCCTGAAGATCCTCGCATTTCGCGGCAACCCCTTTGCCCATCTCGAGCTCCTCGTCTTTGGCCCTAAGCAGCCCCTCGAGCTCGCTACATCTGTGGATAGACCGCACCAGATCCTCGTCCTTCATCTCCAACTCCTCCTTGAGGGACTGAGTATTACTGCCCGCCATAAGCTGCGCGTGTATCTCGCGGCACCTGTTATGATACCGGCGATACTTCGTGGCCATTTTCAGAAAGACACAGACCCGCTTCTCAGCCCGACGAGCACTCTCGATCTCCAGCATGTAAGTCTGAGGAGGAAAAAAGGAAGAATCAGCGAAAGCAAATGGCACAAAACAAAGAAAATAAAAAAAGGAAACTCACCCTCAAGGCCTGTCGTGCCCCCTTTTTCTCTCGAAATCGGGTTTCGACATTTTGACAACTCCTTTGAGAGGGTAGGGAAAAGGAATTGGTTAGAGTCGCCACCTAAAGGATTAAGGTGCGTTAGGGCACCTAGAGCAGATAACTCATATCATACTAGTTTGCATCACCAAAGATCGGGTAAGGGCTCGAAATTACCTTGAGGGGAAGGTGTTGGGCACCCCTCGAGGTCCACAACGGTGGGTCCCGGGCGAACTTAATTTATGAATTAGTCTAATAAAGAAGCTAGAGAATTACTTAATGGGGGGTCCTAAATTTTTTAGCCTAAATGGTGCAACATAAATAATACTTCGTTACTCCCTCGAGATGGGTGTTACTCATATTATTCAGCGGGCACAGACTATCATCTTTTGCTAGCCAATTACTATCTTTAAGTCGCTACTTAAAGCGCTCTAGGCGATTCTAGTGCGTTTCCTATGTGTGCACTACCTGCCCCTTACCTATGGTCCTGGAGGCGTTAGGACTTCTATTTGGGGTGGTTCTAGACTAAGCCTGGGTTGCTCAAAATTGTAAAATACTAGGCGACAAACAAAATAGTTAGGACTTTACACATAAAAACAGATATGGGCTCATATTGACCTACATACATAAACAACAAATGCACGCAACTGATTAGCAAATTTTATTGATCGCGGAATCCTATAGACATGATATCTATGTGAGAAGACAAGCGAGCAGTGATATACAGAAACAGTTTCATTAATGCAAGTGTTAAGGCCTATTATTTTGCCTACTGATTTTATTTGGTACGACATCTGGGCGTTTCATGCAGTGACGAATGACAATAAATCACAGTACAAATCCAGAATTGTGGTTTTAGTCCTATAAGCATATTGTCTAAGTGATTGGCAGTGACGATTGTATTCAGAACCAATTAGTAGAATCCTATAGGCACGATATCTAATGTCGAACTGGTTTTAACCCTATAGGCATGATTTCTAGATGCACACTAATTTTAGCTTCATAGACATGTTTCACAGATTTGTATTTCCCTTTAATCCTATAGGCATGCTTTCTAATTACTGAACCGACTTAAATTATATAGGCATGATCTCTAGGTTTGAAAATTATTTAATCCTATAGGCATTATATCTATTACTGAATTGATTTAAATCCTATAGTCATGATATTTATCAAGCAGCACAAGGGCAGAAATTGTACACATTCCTAGTAAACAATTGAATCAAACATTGGGGGTCCTATAGGCATGATTGCTAACACATATTGATGCGTCCTATAGGCAGGATTCCTAATGCACGCACTATATAAAACTCATACGGGTTTAAGCAAAATTGACATCACCAATGAAAGTCCTATAGGCAGGATTTCTAAAACACATTGTAGAACTTAACAGTTTCGACAAATAAGCAGAAATAATAGCATAGATGAATCCCTATAGGCAGGATTTCTACCCAGATTAACAAAAGAAAATAAGAAATCCCCCCGATTTTACTAAATACCCCAAAATCTGTTTATTACAAAGTTATTACAGACCAGATAATGAATGAATTACATACAGTAATAAAAATATACTATAGGGAGCCTTCCTTAGGCCCAAATAAACCCAGGAACCAGGCCTTCAAGCCAATCAACTTCAAAGCTTATTTCATAGGTACAACATAGCCAAATACGAGTGATTCACCCATAGCACATATAGAACCAGGTTTTCAGTGTGTCAAAGTTCCCAAGGGCCTCAGGGAGCCAGGGCAATGCTCACGCCATAATCACATATTCAAAAATGATTCAAAAGAGATTAGGAACCAGTTCCCAGTGTTTCAGAGTTCACGAGAGTCTCACATAGACTCTGATCAGTGCTCACACTAGGGTGGTTGAGGATAGAACCTAAAGGACTAAGATTGGGAGTTTAAAATAAAAGAGTAACATCCTATATAAAAAGAGGTAGGGACTGATTTAAAACACTTTGGATTTCTCAGAAGGAGACTACCATAGCAGAATTTTTTAGAACACAAAACATGTAGGCATACTGGCATTAAGAAAACACACAAGAGTGGCAAAGTACACAGTTTCAAACAGGTTAAGTCAGAAAAGACCTGATTACACTAAGTGTGCATGCTAACATTTAAGACAGCCTTGTTTAATCACAGAAACATTTAGGCACAGTGTTAAGGCAAACAATCAGATTATCACATGAATCCAGAGGGATATAAATTAGATAACAATACAAGTCTATAAAGTTAGGAATGATGAACTAATTTCATGCTAGTGGTACCCTAAGGATACTAAGTTCATAATAAGTTCAGGACTAGCAAACAATATGCATGAGACAAGTTAAAACAATAAGATATCCTTTAAGAGGATTCACATTATTCAAAGATAACCAATCTCAGAACTAACAATATCAATTATAGGACTAAAAGAGAATCATATAGACAGGCAAAATCATGCTCAAAATGAACTTTAAACATGTTGGATTGTACATATAGGTCAATGATATATAGAGATGAAATGACAAAGGATAGTCACTCACCAATTAAGCAAGCAAAACAGAGTAATACCACAGAGTCGAGAATCCAGAATATTTGGCCTTGGCTTTCAGCCGGCCAAGACCAGTAGTGAACGAGAGAGTGCAGAAATATTATAGAACTAAGCCCTAGATTTCTTAGTGAGAATATTTAGAGTTCGAGTCCGTCTAAAGGGGAAAGGGGAGAACGTTTAAATAGCACTGGACTAGGCACATAAATATGGCAATAATCAATCAAGGAAACATCTAATAGTTAATTAAGGGAAGAAAACTCAGAACTTTATTTAAGGTAAACCATAGATAACAAGTGCATAGATGCGTATAATAATAATCAAATAAGGCTGGGAATTAAGGATTCTCAGGTAATAATTAAGGCAAGAACAGATAGACAGAATCAGTAAGAAAAGTGAAATAAGAATCGGAACCCTAATTTTAGGGTAAGTAAAATCAGTTAGAATAATCAAAGGAAGATAACATTCATATAGACAGCTATGGGAAAGTATTGAACAAGAAATAAGAATCATAATAGGTCTGAGCCCTGATTTTTGGGCAAATAAGCTGGTCAGCAAATTCATCAAAATCGCAATAGAGTGCATATAGTCGAACATAAGGGAACATTAAAGGGGATACTCAACAAAAATAGAATTAGGGCAGATCTTAAAAGATCTGAGCCCTAATTTTAGAGAAAATAAATTAGACAAAACTTTTAATGGAAAAATTGCAAAGAAAATAGGCATGCGGTGAGATTTTAACAAAAATAAGAACAAAAACTAAACATGTGACGACCCAAAGGGTCATCACTTGTGTTAATCAAATTCTGTGCTTCCGAGGCCTTGAAAATCTCATTTAGAGTCGTCTCGATTTGCGTGCACAGTCCGGGCGCGAAGCCGGAAAGCTTAAATATGAAATTCTGTAAAAAATGCTAAGTTTTGATTTTTAAAATGAATAAATTTGACTTCGGTCAGCATTTTGGGTAAACGGACCCGGACCCGTGATTTGACGATCCCGGAGGCTCCGTAGGAAAATATGGGATGTGGGCGTATGTCCGGAATCGAATTCCGAGGTCCCAAGCCCGAGAAATGAATTTTTCTGTAAAATTGTTTTCTGAAAATGTTTAAGCAAAATTGAAATGAAATCTGATTAGAAAGCCATGGTATCAGGCCCGTATTCTGGTTTCGGCACCCGGTACAGGTCTTATATATGATTTAAGTCATTTCTGTAAAATTTGGTTAAAAACGAACGTCGTTTGACGTGGTTCGGACTTGAATTGCTAAATTTGATACTTGATGAAGTTTGAGAAAAAATTCTTGATTTTGAGGTTTGATTCATTGTTTTTAAGGTCATTTTGGAGATTTGATCGCACGGATAAGTTCATATGATGTTGTTGAGTTAGTACATGTGTTTGGTTAGGAGCCCCGAGGGCTCGGGTGTGTTTCGGATGTGTTTCGAAGGCAGCAGCTTAAAAAAAAACAGAAATCCTCCTTTCAAAAATACTATTTTCCTCCATGAAACTTCACCTAAAATACTATTAAAGTAGCTTTCTTTCTCAAGCACCAAGTTCCAGCCATGTAAAACCCAACAAAAACTCCATTAAAGAGCTCCAAAGTTAGCCCTGAAACTCGGCTGAAAACTATACTAGAAAACCACTAAAAATCAGCCTCCAAAACACCATCGTTTCAGCCCCAAAAACGCAGTCGAATCCAGCTGCAAAATTGCTGAACAAACCAGTACGAAATCCCAGCCAAACACCTCATTTCCAACTCTAAAAAGCCATGAAAACACAGCTCGAAAACCAGCTGTAAATTCGTCCAAACACAGCCTCGAAATCTTTCAAAATACAACTCCAAAACGAGCTCAAATCCATCCCCAAAGAGCTGTGAAATTTGATGCGAAACTCTAAAAAAGAGCAACCAAAAACGTCACCCAAAACCCACCCAAACTAGCTGGAAATTCCAGCTCCAAAAGGCAGCGAAAAAGTCCTCAAACCCTGTCACACCTCCTTTTTTACACACCTAACCCGAAGGGTAGTGTATAAGGGGGTTTTTTCACTTTAAGTGATATTATTCGAAATGGGATTATTTAATGATCAGAGTCGCCACTTGGGATGGGTTTGGCTTTTGGTGTCCCAAGTCACCGGTTTATCTTGAATCCCAAATCGAGGAAATTTTTGACTTTCTAAGTGAAGTCTGCGAACCAGAAATTCTGACTAAGGAATTCTGTTGACCCGGGGGAAGGTGTTAGGCACCCCCGGATCCCGTGGTTCTAGCACGATCGCTTCAACTATCATAATTGGCCTAATATCTGATTTTAAAACATGTTCATCCTATAGTGCAATTTTAAAATTATTTACCGCTTTTAATTAATTTTAAGGAAAATTGAACGTCGTTTAAAACGTGTCTTTGGATCGCGGCACATGAAATGCACCCGCAATCTGAAACACATTTTATTTAACGTTTTAGAATTTGGATTTGGGTCACATGAAATGCACACCCGTGTTTAGGAAGGTAAAATTATTAAAGAACGCGCCTAAATCAACTAACGTGTTGATATCTTTGTGGGAGGCCATGAAAGTTTGCTAAATGGCCCGCCCCGTATTCTAAGTATTTTAAAGACATAATTACACGAGGGCCATGCAATTCGCGATTCTATTTGGCGCGGCGCACCTCGACTTTAAAGATGTCCTAATAAGATTCGGAAAGTCCATGAATTATTATTATCTAGTATAGTTCGAATACTATTCTAATTAAAGGGCTAAAATAATTAGCATTAAACTATTGCTAAGGTTCTAATTGATTGTTTGTAGTAATGCTAATTGTCCTAACAAGGACGACTAGGCCCAGCAAATAGAATTTCATAAGAAGGGCAGGTTCGAGCCCACCAAATCAGGCCCAAATTTCAAACAAAGGCAATTGCCATTGCTGAAGTTTTACTTCGGATCCACTACTTGAAGTGGAGCTCAATATTTGGGCTTGTAATTGGCCTAGCAGAGGCCCCAAACTTTATGCATACAATTTGTCCGGTTTTGGGCCCAAAATGAGCCCAAACCAATACTGACTTTAAATTGGGCCTCACAATACTGATCAGTTTTATAACAAATGAACAATTTAAATTTGCTCAAATCAAACATTTGCTCATTTAAATTCAAATTTCAGATTCATATTCAGATCATGTTTAAGCTAACGAGTTACTACTCTCATTTCTGAAATTCAATAACAAACCAAAGTGATTAACATTTTTAAACCAAATGAGACGCCTGATTTAACATTAATATGAACATACAAACTGATTCTGGACTCAGTTCCAAGCTAATGTTTATTCTAAATTTAACATCTAAATTGATATGATGATAAAATCAGAACTAAACTATGCTAAGGCTAATAATACCAAACAGGATACTCATATGATTTGAAACAGTCCAAACAGTCCAATTATTACAAATAATGCAATGTCCGGATTATAACTCTCACATTCTAGTGAAGACTAAGTACAGCATTTGAATACATATACTTGCAAGCAATTTAAGAGTAAATACTACTATGTTAGGCATCTAAATCAAAGTAAAACAGTAAGAAGAAGATTCATGGAATAAGACATGTAATATTTCATCATTGTCTTCAAATTTGATCACACATTTTCGATTCAATCTTCATATATCATTTGAGGCCAAAGGAATACCTGGAAATTAGAACAAAATAAGAAAATGGAGGGTCAGCTGGGCAACATCAATGTGACAGTGTTCCACAAGTAAAAATCACCCAAGGAATTGAAGACGACCAGCTCAAATTCAAACTTGAACCAATGACAGTGTGAACAAAACCAACAGAAATCCTATCAAAGTTTTAGATCTAGGATCCGCGTATTTTGAGCTCTCAAATTTGATCCTCAACTCTAAATCAAATTCTAGGATCTGATAACCTTTTTAACTTGAAAATCTGAAAGTTTTCCCTCTCTAAAACTCCTAGAATTTCAAACTCTCAGGTTTTGAATTTTAGACTTCTAAAACTTTTCAATTTCAAATTTCAGATTTCTCTAGCCTTCTCTACTTTTGAATTCAAATTTCAGATCTCTGGACTTCAAAACTTGTTTTGCGAGGCAGGGGTACTGCCTTTTATAGGCAAAATTAGGGCAATTTTCAGACTTTTACTTTGCACCCTAGCCCCCTCTTTATTTTCAGTTTTTTAGCTTAAAAGTCCTTCAAGGACTGACTTGTTACCCAAGTTATATTACTAAGTTTCTGAATTTCAAATTAGAACCCCAATCTAGAAGGTTCTAGGGGTTTCCATTTTCAGTTACTGCACTATTCTTTAGTTAGAACTACCCAATATACCCTTAAGATCCCTGAATTTTACCTAAGTCTACCAACTAGGAATCTGCGCCAAATGACCCAATTCAAATGGCCTACTGATTTCAAACAAAGCCCAAACCCCTATTTTGCAAAACTAATCAGAAATTCAAAAGAGAACTGAACTTAAACTAAGGGAAAATATCTAAACTAAACTAATTCTAATCAATATGGATCCTAAAACTACATTTATCATTAAACTAGTAAGAACAATAAACGAACAATTAAAAGCAAATAATTAAAACTGTAAAACAGTAAAAATTAAATGAAAACAAGGTAAAATCATGTAAAAAAAAAGAAAAAAGGTAAAAACAAATAGGGAACTATGTGACTACAAGCAAATAATAGAATTAAACTAATATGACTATAATGTAAAAAACCAGAACTCTATGTCTACAATTTTAAAAATAAATCAAGAACAGGCAAGCAAGTAAAAATGACAGAAAACAAATAAAAATAACGAAAAATGAAAGAGAAAGGATTACCAGATTTGAAACACGACCTGGGCAAGTCACTTTGAATTGCTTGACCAAACTAGTGTTTAATCGTGTGTTTTCATGAGAAAACACACGGCTAAACCCTATTATGGTCAAATCACCAGTAAGCCCCATTTTATGAAATTAGGGTTTTGGTCAGGTTTAGATTTGAATGGATTCAGGGGTGATTTTGGGAAAAACAAACATGGATTACGGAAAAGGGAATGGTGGAGGTGGTGTGGTGTCATTTTGGTAGTGTTTGGTGGCGGCGCCGGCGGACACGGCGGAGGCGGTGGTTAGGGTTTTGCTTATTCGAGAAGTTTGGGTGGGATTTGAGGGAAACGGGGGTTGGATTTGGAAAGGGGAGGTGAAGGAGAAGCAGTGGTGAAATTTTGAAGGTATTTGGACAATCGCCGCCGGCGGAGGCGATTTCCGGCCGGCGGCTTGCGGTGGTAGGCGGCAGCGTTAGGGTTTCCGGTGAAAGGTCTGAGAGAGACGAAGGGTAGGGGGTTCTGGGGGGGTAGGATCGTTCGGACATATATATATATTAAAGGCTCCTCAGTTCTCAACCGTTGGATCCATCAACCTCGACGGTTGAGATCAACTGAGGAGCGGAAACGACGTCGTTTGGGGATTTATGGTGCTGGACCGGGTAGAATTTGGGCTAGGGTATGGGCTGGTTCGGGGGTTCAAGGGGGTTTGGCTTGGGCTGGTTCAGGGGTTTTGTTTGGGCTGGTGAATTGTTTAAAAATAACTGGCCCAAATACTTATTCTTTAACAGGCCTGCTCTTTTTTTCTTCCTTTTTTCACTTTCATTTCATTTAATTCTTTTTCTTTTATTTGTTTTTCTCTCTTTCTTTTTTCAACTTTAAAACCAAACTAAAATTAAACCTAAAAATTAATTCAACCTACCTAATTAAGCTATAATTAAACTAATACCAATTTAATAAACCTAAGAACAAAAATTAAAACCAAACAAAACAAAGCAAAGTTTTTCTTTGTGATTTTTGTATTTTGTACAAGCCTAATATGTAAAATTAAATCCTAAATGCCCATGCAATATTTTTGTATTTTTATGAATTATTTAAAACTAGAAGTGCACACACAAATAAAAAACACACACAAAATTACGCAATTAAATCCTAAAAATCAAATAATAAAGGAAAATCCTAATTTTAAGAATTCTATAGGAGTAATTCAAGCGAGGCAAAAATCACGTGCTCACAGCTGCCCCTCTTTGCTCGGAGACACGAAGGATTTTCGGGCAAAGATAAATGAGCAATTATGAGGGATTTTTGCCTGCTTGGCACTCCGTGAGAAGCATTTTTGAAAAACGTCTGACCGAACCTTGCTTCAGAGGTTGCCTACATATCCTTGGCGATAAAGGAATCAGGACAGTGTAGTTCTGGAAGTTTTGGTAGCTGGGACTACCGGGAGCTGTGATTTCACTGCTGTTGCTGCTGCTACTGCTTGCTGACCTCCTTATTACACCAAAAGGAAAATCAAAGCTAAGCTAGCTATACCTATCAACTATGAGTTACAAGATTCCTATCTATAAATCTCTTGAAGCTTGATCTTGAGTCTTAGCTGATTTTGCTGTGGACTCCGATCTGAATCTTGATGCTCGCAAGCTGTAGGTGCTGGTTTTTTTTTCTTCAGCACTTGGATCAAAGCGGGACATGCGAGGCTTGTGACTTTAATCAAATTTTTGAGTAGTCCGCATCTTTCTCCATTTCAACACTTTGATTTCAACTCTTTTTGTTTTTTTCTTCTTTTCTTTATTCTGGATTGAGACTCATTCTTTTGGTCATCTCAAACCCTGTGTCTCGAGGTAAAACCTGCTCAGACACCAAAATAAACAAACGAACGAAATTTTCTACCCCAGTTTTCACTAGGAAACTTTCGTGAGTTATTTGCGACAAAATCTTAACTTTTCTTTTTCTTTTTCTCTTTTTTTTCCGAAAGCAAATAAAATTAGGATTGAATCTATCTAGAAGGGAAAAGATCAGGGGATGGAGCCCTATATCTAAAACGTCAACTCAAGGATTGGAGCCCTAATGTTGGCGAAAAAGCGACTAGGGAATGGAGGCCCTATGTCTAAAAGGCGCAACTCAGGGATTGCAGCCCTAATGTTGGCTAAAAGGTTAAAAGCTCAACTCAAGGATTGGAGCCCTAATGTTGGCAAAAAGGCGACTAGGGAATGGAGGCTCTATGTCTAAAAGGCGCAACTCAGGGATTGGAGCCCTAATGTTGGCTAAAAGGTAAAAAGCTCAACTCAGGTATTGGAGCCCTAATGTTGGCAAAAAGGCGACTAGGGAATGGAGGCCCTATGTCTAAAGGTGTAACTCAGGGATTGGAGCCCTAATGTTAGCTAAAAGGTAAAAAGCTCAACTCAGGGATTGGAGCCCTAATGTTGGCAAAAGGCGACTAGGGAATGGAGGCCCTATGTCTAAAAGGCGCAACTCAGGGATTGGAGCCCTAATGTTGGCAAAAGGCGACTAGGGAATGGAGGCCCTATGTCTAAAAGGCGCAACTCAGGGATTGGAGCCCTAATGTTGGCTAAAAGGTAAAAAGCTCAACTCAGGGATTGGAGCCCTAATGTTGGCAAAAGGCGACTAGGGAATGGAGGCCCTATGTCTAAAAAGCTCAACTCAGGGATTGGAGCCCTAATGTTGGCAAAAGGTGACTAGGGAATGGAGGCCCTATGTCTAAAAGGCGCAACTCAGGGATTGGAGCCCTGATGTTGGCAAAAGGCGACTAGGGAATGGAGGCCCTATGTCTAAAAGGCGCAACTCAGGGATTGGATCCCTAATGTTGGCTAAAGGTAAAAGCTCAACTCAGGGATTGGAGCCCTAATGTTGGCAAAAGGCGACTAGGGAATGGAGGCCCTATGTCTAAAAGGCGCAACTCAGGGATTGGAGCCCTAATGTTGGCTAAAGGGCGACTAGGGAATGGAGGCCCTATGTCTAAAAGGCACAACTCAGGGATTGGAGCCCTAATGTTGGCTATAAGGTAAAAAGCTCAACTCAGGGATTGGAGCCCTAATGTTGGCTAAGGGCGACTAGGGAATGGAGGCCCTATGTCTAAAAGGCGCAACTCAGGGATTGGATCCCTAATGTTGGCTAAAGGTAAAAGCTCAACTCAGGGATTGGAGCCCTAATGTTGGCAAAAGGCGACTAGGGAATGGAGGCCCTCTGTCTAAAAGGCGCAACTCAGGGATTGGAGCCCTAATGTTGGCTAAAGGGTAAAAAGCTCAACTCAGGGATTGGAGCCCTAATGTTGGCAAAAGGCGACTAGGGAATGGAGCCCTATGTCTAAAAGGCGCAACTCAGGGATTGGAGCCCTAATGTTGGCTAAAAGGTAAAAAGCTCAACTCAGGGATTGGAGTCCTAATGTTGGCAAAAGGCGACTAGGGAATGGAGGCCCTATGTCTAAAAGGCGCAACTCAGGGATTGGAGCCCTAATGTTGGCTAAAAGGTAAAAAGCTCAACTCAGGGATTGGAGCCCTAATGTTGGCAAAAGGCGACTAGGGAATGGAGGCCCTATGTCTAAAAGGCGCAACTCAGGGATTGGAGCCCTAATGTTGGCTAAACGGTAAAAAGTTCAACTCAGGGTTTGGAGCCCTAATGTTGGCAAAAGGCGACTAGGGAATGGAGGCCCCATGTCTAAAAGGCGCAACTCAGGGATTGGAGCCCTAATGTTGGCTAAAGGGTAAAAAGCTCAGGGATTGGAGCCCTAATGTTGGCAAAACCAAGTAACAGGTTGATATTGGGAATTCTAAACTATCCTTTTTTGGGATTTTCTTCTTTTCTTGTTTTTTTTTTCATTTTTGATAAGATGCAGGAAAGAACTTGGAGGAAACTTCCCTTTTGCATTGATTATTTGCTGCAAAGCTGTTTCAGCACCTGCGCATTTCTTTTCCTTTTTGGTCGCACCTGCTTCTTGCACGGTTGCTTGGATTGCACCTGTTTCAATTTTCAAACAAAGAACAATTGTTAGTGTGAAACGGTGGTTGGTTTTGTGGCCTTGATTGTCTCAATTGCTTGATCCCGGCCCAGCTTCTGTTGAGAACCTCTGCTGCTTGCTGGTTTTGAAGATTAACCTCTCTTTCAAACGAAGGACTCAACTTTTAAGATTTCATGACGACTCGCCTGTGTGGGGCTTCGACCCTTTTCACTTTATTCTGCCTTTAAGACCTTTGTCCTTGACTTTTCTTTTTCTCTTTCAATAACTTTGATTTTAAAGCATCTGCCATCATGGCCAGTCAGGATTGACTTGATGCATCCGCTGAGGCTGGGTACCTTTCTTTAGCTTTCGTTAGGGAGAGCCCTGTAAAGCCAGTCCTGCCACCTTTTCTTTGTATTAATTTCGGGCACAGAGTTAGACCGAAAGGGATTTCAAGGAAAAAGTAGACAAAAGGCAAGAAAATGAATTTAAAGAGAAGCGTCCCTTTCGGGGAGAAAAGAAGGACTTATCTAGGGTTGCATGCAGGCTTCAAATAGACATGACATGCTTCTTGGACTGGATGCCCGACCCGCACAAACTTTCCACACTTCTTATAAACTCATTGACCCGTGTTTCAGATCTAGGGAATCTTGCCAGGACTCTTTCAATGGTGGGAGATGTCTTCTCTTCGGCCGACGGCGCTTTTTGCGGGTTTTCGCCAATCGACCTCTCTCATTTCTCTTCTCACTGTCGCCCGATAGTGCTCTTTACGAGTTTTCACTAAGCGGACTCTCTCATTTTCAATTTCTCCACTCACCGTCGCCTTATGGTGCCCGTAGGTTTTCACCGATAAGACTCTCTCATTTTATTTCTCTCAATTTGCTTGCATCAGATTCCAACAATGATGTTTTCAATTCCCACACCTTTGCCAATTGATCGGAAGGACTTGGACAAGGTTTTTGGGTAAAAAGAATCTTGGATGGAATTACAACTTTGGAACCGTTTTTGTGGGCTCATTGCCGAGCCATTATGTCATCTGCCCCAGTTTCACTTTTTGGAGGAATTGGGATTTTTGTTTTGGTGTGACTGAACCCCAGAGAGAGGCTGCCTACGTATCCTTTAGGAATCAAGTCAAACGTAGTTCAGGGAACTTTGTCTTTGATTTTCTTTTGTTTTTCTATTTTATTTTGTTTTCTTTTTCTTTCTCTTTTTTTCATCATTTTCATTTTTTCATTTTTTTTTCATTTTTCATTTTTCATTTTTTTAGATAGTACTTTCGGGTTCCAAAGAGGGTGCAAAGAAGAGTGACCGGCTCAAAGGGTTTGCGAAAGATTGATAGTGTTTGGATAGCAAGAATGAAAGCCTTCGTCATCCCAACTGAACAAAGTCATTGCTGCAGAAAGCCTAGACAAAATACTTTTTACTGCATCCGCATTCACATCTGCTTCGGGATCATTTCCTTCGATATCGCCCAGATACAATGCTCCTCTCGGCAATATCTTTCTGATGATGTATGGACCCTTCCAATTAGGAGCAAACTTTCCTTTTGCTTCCTGGTGACGAGGAAGAATGCGCCTTAACACAAGTTGTCCCATGTGACGATCCAAAGGGTCATCACCTGTTTTCTTACTCATCCCGTGCTTCCGAGGCCTCGAAAACCTCATTTAGGGTTGCCTCGATTTGCGTGCGCAGTCCGGGCGCGTAGCCGGAAAGCTTAAATATGAATTCTGTGTGAAAAATACTAAATTTTGATATTAATATGAATATATTTGACTTCGGTCAATATTTTTGGTAAACGGACCCGGACCCGTGATTTGACGGTCCCAGAGGGTCCGTAGAAAAATATGGGACTCGGGCATATGCCCGGAGTCGAATTCCGAGGTCTAGAGCCCGAGAAATGAATTTTTCTGTGAAATTATTTTTCTGAAATTACTAAGGAAATTGGAAATGAAATTTGATTAAAAGGCTGTGGTATCGGGCTCGTATTTTGGTTCCGACGCCCGGTACAAGTCTTATATATGGTTTAAGCGCTTTCTGTAAAATTTGGTTGAAAACGGACGTCGTATGACGTGTTTCGGACTTGAAATGGAAATTTGATGCTTTATGAAAATTTCAAAGAAAAACATGAGTTTTGAGGCTTGATTCGATGTATATGATGTTATTTTGGTGATTTGATCGCACGGATAAGTCCGTAGGATGTTTTTGAGGTTGTGTGCATAATTGGTTTGGAGCCCCGAGGGCTTGGGTGAGGTTTGGATAGGCGTCGGATTGCATTTTTCACTTTTGGAAAGACCTGGTATCAGTTATCTGCAGGATTCGCAAATGTGAAGGTCGAGCTATCGCAAATGCGAAGGTTGGTTCGCAAATGCGAAACCAGCCTAGGCAGGCCAAGGTTCGCAAATGCGAAGCCAAACCTCGCAAATGCGATGGTCACTGGTTCGCAAATGCGAGACCAGTTTCGCAAATGCGAAGGTCCCTTGGTAAACCTGAGTTCGCAAATGCGAACAGAAATGTCGCATTTCCCAAGCCTATAGGGTTCGCAATTGCGAACCCAACTTCGCATTTCCCATATCCGAGGCCCAGCAAATTTTATACTTAGTCGCATTTTCATCACTTTTCACCATTCTTTCAAAACCCAAACACCATAGGCAATTTTTCAAGAACAATCTTCATCCCAAATCATTTGTAAGTCGATTTCTACTAAATTCTTTCAATCTTTAACTTCATTTAACATGTTTTCCACTTAAAATCAAGGATTTTCATGGGTGAAATTGGGGTTTTTGGGTAGAACCTAGGTTTTCTAAAAATTGGGGATTTGGACCTCGGTTTGAGGTCCGATTTCAAAACAAATTATATATTTGAATTTGTGGGGGAATGGGTAACCGGGTTTTGGTTCGAACCTCGGGTTTTGACCACGTGGGCCCGGGGGCGATTTTGGAATTTTTGGGAAAAACTTGGGAAATTCATTTTTATGCATTCAAATTGATTCATATAGTGTTTATTAAAGTAATTGAGCAATTTGTGATTAGATTCGAGCGAATTGGAGGTGGAACCGCGGGGTAAAGCGATAGTTGAGGATTAAGTGGATTTCAAGGCCTTGAGGTAAGTGTTTGGTTTAACCTAGCTTGAGGGAATAGGAGTTGAGTCTTGTTTGCCATTTGCTAATTGATCGAGTACGATGTATAGGCATGGTGACGAGTATCTATACATTGGTGTCTAGCATGACCGTGAGTCCTTATTTGCGGATAGTTGGTTTTTGCTATGCCTTCCATGTTTAATTGATGATTTCTATATGTGGTAAAGGCTTTGTGAAAGAAATTGTGATCTTGGTACTTCGTGGAGCATTGGCTCGATTGAGAAATGTAGATTGTGACGGTATATGAGATAAGTAACTCCTTGGAGCTTGGCTCAGGTGTTAAAAGTGAATCATAAGGTAAGAAATGAAAGAAAGAGAAAGAGTTATTGGTTATTCCCTTGTCGGGACGTTTTGTTGATTTTGTTGGTTTTTCTCCCTTGCCGGGATATTGAGTTTATTGATGTGGTGCCCTTGCCGGGTTTTAACTGTTTGTTGTGTGCTCCCTTGCCGGGATTTTCATTTTGTTTATTTACTCCCTTGCCCTTATTTGNTATATATATATATATATATATATATATATATGGATCGGGTTGCACGCCGCAACAATGATAAATGTGGATCGGGTTGCACGCCGCAACAATGCTAAATGATATGGGTCGGGTTGCACGCCGCAACAGTGATATTTGAGGGTCGGGTTGCACGCCGCAACAATGCTAAATGATATGGGTCGGGTTGCACGCCGCAACAGTGATATTTGAGGGTCGGGTTGCACGCCGCAACAGTGATATTTGAGGGTCGGGTTGCACGCCGCAACAGTGATATTTGAGGGTCGAGTTGCACGCTGAAACAATGCTAGATGATACGGACCGGGTTGCACGCCGTAACAGTGACATTGTGGATCGGGTTGCACGCCGCAACAGTAATGATATATATAATGGGATAGGGTTACGCGCCGCAACAATTGCCGATTCAAGTGTGTTTATTTAGGATATTTGTTTCGTTGTTAGCTGTAGATTCTCTTGGCTGCTTCTATCTTTATATTGAGATTTCCATTGTAACTGTTGTCTCCTCACCGTATGTTTCCCCCTTCCTTTAATGACTGTTTACCTCCTGTATTTCTTTCTGCGGCATGTATATATTTGAATTGCACAGGTTTATGTGGTAGTCTGGTCTAGCCTCGTCACTACTTCGCCGGGGTTAGGCTAGGCACTTACCAGCACATGGGGTCGGTTGTGCTGATACTACACTCTGTGCTCTTTTGCACAGATCCAGGTGTTGGTCAGCAGCTGCAGTAGCGCGGGAGTTATCCTTGAGTCCAGCGAGACACTAAGGTAGCCTTGCAGGCGTCCGCAGGCCCGGCGTCTCTTCTATCCTTACATTAGACTGTCATCTCATTGTATTCGAGATAAACAGATTTATGTTTCTTTCAAACGGTTGTATTTAGCACTCTTAGTAGTTCGTGAGTATGTGACACCAGTTCTTGGGTAGAGGCTTATGTTGACTTTTCCGCATTGTTGTTCAGATTCTTTAATTTAAGTCTTCCGCTAAATTATAAATTCCGCTGTTGTTTAGATATTTATCACCAGTTAATTTAATTGGTAAACATAGATGTATAACAAAAGTATTATGGATTCTAAATGTGTGGCTTGCCTAGCTTCTACGAGTAGGCACCATCACGACTCCAGAGGGTGGGAATTTCGGGTCGTGACAAGTTGGTATCAGAGCTCTAGGTTACATAGGTCTCACAACTTACGGAAAAGCTTAGTAGAGTCTGAGGGATCGGTACAGAGACGTCTGTATTTATCCCCCAGAGGCTACAGAGTTAGGAAAAGTTTCACATTTGTACTTTCCTGTCGTGCGGTCTTGTTTCTCAAATTCTAAATTGAAACCTCTACTCTTGTCCCTTCACGAATGGTGAGGTCATGTACCGCTTCTTCAGCTGAGCATCAACACAGACCAGTGATAGATCAGCTACGTCTTCAGAGGCTTTGTGGAGGTTGGATAATTTCACCAAGCTCTTCACTACTACATTCAGCGGTGCATCTACTGAGGATCCCCAGGATTATCTAGACAACTGTCATGAGGTTCTCAGGAACATGGGGATTGTGGTGACCAATAGGGTCGATTTTGCTACCTTTCGCTTGTCTGGATCCGCCAAGACCTGTTGGAGAGATTATTGATTGGCTATACCAGTTAGGTCACCAGCTTTGACTTGGGAGCAGTTCACGCAACTATTTCTGGAGAAGTTTCTCCATATCACTCAGAGAGAGGTATTAGAGGTGGAGGTAGAGATGCTAGAGGTGGAGGTAAATGTATTAGAGGTGGAGGTGCAGGTATTGTTCTGGTATGTGGTAGAGAAGCTTCGGTTCTATGTTGCGCCATATCTGGTCATGCCTAGTGATTCTTGAGTGCCCCTGTTTATGTGTCTACGCCGGTGGGTGATTCTATTGTGGTGGATCGCGTCCATTGTTCATGTATAGTGGTTATTGGAGGTTTTGAGACTCGTGCAAATTTGCTTCTTCTGGACATGGATGATTTCGGTGTTATATTGGGGATGGACTGGTTATCCCCGTATCATGCTATCTTGGCCTGTCATGCCAATACTGCAACCTTAGCTTTACCGGGTATGCCTCGTTTAGAGTGGAGAGGGACTCCTGGACATTCTACCAGCAGTGCTATTTCGTATGTGAAGGCTCGGCGTATGGCCGAGAAGGGGTTTTTGGCCTATTTAGCCTATGTTCGTGATTCTAGTGCTGAGGTTCCCTCTATTGATTCTGTGCCCATTGTTTGTGAGTTCCCTGATGTTTTTCCTTCACACCTACCGGGTATGCCACCCGACAGGGATATTGATTTCTGCATTGATCTGGTTCCGGGCACTCAGCCCATTTCTATCCCGCCTTATCGTATGGCGCCGCCGGAGTTGAAGGAGCTGAAGGAACAGTTGTAGGATTTGCTTGAGAAGGGTTTCATTAGACCCAGTGTCTCACCTTGGGGTGTGCCGGTGTTACTTGTTAAGAAGAAGGATGGGTCAATGAGAATGTGTATCGATTACCGGCAATCGAACAAGGTTACAATTAAGAATAAGTATCCATTACCGAGGATTGATGATTGGTTTGATCAGCTTCAGGGTGCCAAGGTATTTTCAAAGATGGACTTGAGATCTGGCTACCATCAATTGAGGATTAGGGCATCCGATGTCCCTAAGACAGCTTTCCGCACTCGGTACGGGCATTATGAGTTCTTGGTTATGTCATTCGGGTTGACAAATGCCCCAGCAGCTTTCATGGACTTGATGAACCGAGTGTTCAGGCCTTATTTTGTTTCGTTCGTGATAGTCTTCATGATGATATTTTGATATATTCCCGCAGCCGAGAGGAGTACGAGCAGCATCTTAGAGTGGTTCTTCAGACTCCGAGGGATAGTCAATTGTACGCCAAGTTCTCTAAGTGTGAGTTCTGGCTGAGTTTTTGCATTTCTGGGTCATGTTGTATCAGTAGGGGGTATTCAGGTAGACCCAAAGAAGATAGAGGCAGTCAAGAACTGGCCTAGACCAGCATCAGCTACAGAGATTCGGAGTTTCTTGGGGTTGGCAGGCTACTATCGACGGTTCGTGGAGGGGTTTTCATCCATTGCAGCCCCGATGACCAGATTGACCTAGAAGGGTGCCCAGTTCAGATGGTAGGATGAGTGTGAGGCGAGCTTTCAGAAGTTCAAGACGGCTCTGACTACGGCGCCGGTGTTGGTTTTGCCCACAGGTTCAGGACCCTATATAGTCTATTGTGATGCTTCCCGTGTTGGGCTTGGAGCAGTGTTGATGCAGGATGGCAAGGTCATTGCTTATGCTTCGAGGCAGTTGAAGATTCACGAGAAGAACTATCCGGCTCATGATTTGGAGTTGGCAGCCATGGTCACGCATTGAAGATTTGGAGGCATTATCTGTATGGCGTGGCATTTGAGGTGTTCACGGATCACAAGAGTCTTCAGTACCTATTTAAGCAAAAGGAGTTGAATTTGAGGCAGAGGAGATGGTTGGAGTTGTTGAAGGATTATGATGTCACCATTCTTTATCATCCGGGAAAGGCAATGTAGTGGCCGATGCTCTGAGTAGGAAGTCAGCCAGCATGGGTAGTCTTGCCTATATTCCGGTCAGTCAGAGGCCGTTTGCCTTGGATGTTCAGGCTTTAGCCAATCAGTTCATGAGACTGGATGTTTCTGAGCCCAGTCGAGTGTTAGCCTGCACGGTCGCTCGTCCTTCATTATTGGAGCGTATCCGTGATCGGCAATTTGATGATCCCTATTTATGTGTCCTTAGAGACACGGTGCAGCGAGGAGGTGCCAAGCAGGTTGCCTTAGATAATGATGGAGTTTTGAGATTGCAGAGTCGAGTATGTGAGCCTAATGTGGATGAGCTCCGAGAGCTGATTTTACAGGAGGCCCATAGCTCCCGGTACTCTATTCATCCGGGTGCCGCAAAGATGTATCAGGATTTGCGGCAGCATTACTGGTGGCGTAGAATGAAGAAGGATATCGTAGCATATGTGGCTCGTTATTTGAATCGTCAGCAGGTTAAGTACGAGCATCAGAGGCCTGGTGGTGTATTTCAGCGGATTGAGCTTCCCGAGTAGAAGTGGGAGTAGATTACTATGGATTTTGTTACTGGACTTCCGTTGACCCGGAAGAAGTTCGATGCAGTTTGGGTCATTGTTGATAGGCTGACCAAGTCAGTGCATTTCATTCCTGTGGCAGTCTCCTATTCATCCGAGAGGTTAGCTGAGATCTATATTCGGGAGATTGTTCGCCTTCATGGTGTGCCGATATCTATCATTTCGGACCGGGGCACGCAATTTACCTTGCGTTTCTGGAGAGCAGTTCAGCGAGAGTTAGGCACCCAGGTGGAGTTGAGCACAGCATTTCATCCTCGGACGGACGGGAAGTCCGAGCGGACTATTCAGATATTGGAGGATATGCTCCGAGCTTGTGTTATTGACTTTGGAGGTTCATGGGATCAGTTCTTGCCTTTAGCAGAGTTTGCCTACAACAACATCCATCAGTCGAGTATCCAGATGGCTCCTTATGAGGCTTTATATGGTAGGCGGTGTCGATCTCCTGTTGGATGGTTTGAGCCGGGAGAGGCTCGGTTGTTGGGTACGGATTTGGTTCAGGAGGCCTTGGACAAGGTCAAGATCATTCAGGATAGGCTTCGTTCAGCTCAGTCTAGGCAAAAGAGTTATGCAGACCGCAAGGTTCGAGATGTGGCATTTATGGTTGGTGAGCGGGTATTGCTCCGAGTGTCGCCTATGAAGGGCGTGATGAGATTTGGGAAGAAGGGCAAGCTTAGCCCTAGGTTAATTGGTCCGTTTGAGATTCTTGATCGAGTGGGAGAGGTGACTTATAGCCTTTCATTGCCGCCTAGCTTATCAGCCGTGCATCCAGTATTTCATGTGTCCATGCTTCGGGGGTATCACGGCGATCCAGCCCACGTGTTAGATTTCAGCACTGTCCAGTTGGACAAGGATCTGTCTTATGAGGAGGAGCCGGTAGCTATTCTAGACCGGCAGGTTCGTTAGTTGAGATCCAAGAGTTTCCCTTCTGTTCGTGTTCAGTGGAGAGGTCAGCCTCCTGAGGCATCGACCTAGGAGTCCGAGTCTGATATGCGGAGTCGTTATCCTCATCTTTTTCCCGACTCAGGTACTTCTTTCTTTTGTCCGTTCGTGAACGAACGGTTGTTTTAGAGGTGGAGAATGTGACGAACCAAAGGGTCATCACCTGTTTTCTTACTCATCCCGTGCTTCCGAGGCCTCGAAAACCTCATTTAGGGTTGCCTCGATTTGCGTGCGCAGTCCGGGCGCGTAGCTGGAAAGCTTAAATATGAATTCTATGTGAAAAATGCTAAATTTTGATATTAATATGAATATATTTGACTTCGGTCAACATTTTTGGTAAACGGACCCGGACCCGTGATTTGACGGTCCCGGAGGGTCCGTAGAAAAATATGAGACTCGGGCATATGCCCGGAGTCGAATTCCGAGGTCTAGAGCCCGAGAAATGAATTTTTCTGTGAAATTATTTTTTTTGAAATTACTAAGGAAATTGGAAATGAAATTTGATTAAAAGGCTGTGGTATCGGGCTCGTATTTTGGTTCCGACGCCCGGTACAAGTCTTATATATGGTTTAAGCGCTTTCTGTAAAATTTGGTTGAAAACGGACGTCGTATGACGTGTTTCGGACTTGAAATGGAAATTTGATGCTTTATGAAAATTTCAAAGAAAAACATGAGTTTTGAGGCTTGATTCGATGTATATGATGTTATTTTGGCGATTTGATCGCACGGATAAGTCCATAGGATGTTTTTGAGGTTGTGTGCATAATTGGTTTGGAGCCCCGAGGGCTCGGGTGAGTTTTGGATAGGCGTCGGATTGCATTTTTCACTTTTGGAAAGACATGGTATTAGTTATCTGCAGGATTCGCATTTGCAAAGCCTTGATTCGCAAATGCGAAGGTCCAGCTATCGCAAATGCGAAGGCTGGTTCGCAAATGCAAAACCAGCCCAGGCAGGCCAAGGTTCGTAAATGCGAAGCCAAACCTCGCAAATGCGATGGTCACTGGTTCGCAAATGCGAAGGTCCCTTGGTAAACCTGAGTTCGCAAATGCGAACAGAAATGTCGCATTTCCCAAGCCTGCAGGGTTCGCAATTGCGAACCCAATTTCGCATTTCCCATATCCGAGGCCCAGCAAATTTTATTCTTAGTCGAATTTTCATCACTTTTCACCATTCTTTCAAAATCCAAACACCATAGGCAATTTTTCAAGAACAATCTTCATCCCAAATCATTTGTAAGTCGATTTCTACTCAATTCTTTCAATCTTTAACATAATTTTAACATGTTTTCCACTTAAAATCAAGGATTTTCATGGGTGAAATTGGGGTTTTTGGGT